>NW_023593664.1:0-21004 GCF_014839805.1 Manduca sexta
TTACGTATTGTATCTATTTCTGATGTTGCGTTTTGAAGGACAGTATAGAGAGCATAATGACTGGACACTATTAAGATCAAATGTCAGTGGGAGCAATGAGACGTCATGCGGTGCTCCGTTTAAATGCTTAAGTGAGCGACATTCATTTTATTTTGAAGATGCGGGATGTCTCTACTTTAATAATGGCACATTTCAAAGAGCTTTTGCTCGCGATATCACCTATATTAAAGCTAATTCCTGAATAAAAAGTAGACAAGTTCTCAGAAATAATTTAAAATTTGAGAAAATCAGTGTCAGATTATTTCTAACATCGAAACTTAATCTCTTAAATACTGTTATCATCTTTTTAATATTGTTATAAATATGACAAACGAATTCTTCTACTATTTAAAGTCCATCTTCCACGTCACTTATGGCTCGCATTCTCAGTTCTCACAGCTAACGTATCAAAGAAGCCGGCCTGTCGTGTTTATAATGGTATCGATAAATTAAAACAGCTTTTCGTCTGTATTCTCGATGCAATAACCAGTTTCACCCAATGTTTTCTAAAATGTGATCAGTCGTGAAGTCATCATATACTAATAATATCGATGTTCTAACGCAGTATCAACGAAACTAGTTTATAATGCGTCATTAACATAATGTACAGCTCGGAATTGTGTGTATTCTGCTACGTTAGCTTTTACAATATGTTGAATACAAAACAGATTTCGTATTGAAATTAGATTTTATTACTGTTTGAAACATGTTTTGGGACGCATTTATAGCGAATTCTAAATGAGTATATTTTTGTTGGTAATGTAAAAGTCTTTGTACCGTAATACAATAGGTATTTGTCTGTAATTACGTTAGTAAAAAAACGAGGAAGTATTGAAGACTTAGCAAATCCTAGTGGAGTTAAATATCTTATGTAGCCATTACTTTTGTAGCTAAAATATCCATTTGATTAACTGTCTTACACACGTATTATAGAAATAAAAGAAGATCTTAGTTCGAGACGTTCTTTAGCTATAATTTGGGTATACTGAGTAATGTTTAAACATGATAAAGTAAAGTCACTATGCGTAACAGGTGTTACAAGATTCCTATTTGCATATTCATAAAGTCGGCTTCTATTTAGAATACAAAACTTGGTAAAGATGTAAAGAATGTCAATCTATAAGTCAAAGTAGGTGTTAGTATTACAGTCGTAGGTGTAAGGTGGGTGTTTTGTTAGATATATAGCATCAGCAAAGTAAACGAACACCCACGCGAGAACCACTTTTTCTGTGAACACAATAACTGCATTTTGTGCCATTTATCAAAGCCAATGAATAAATAGTTCTTTTTAATTCGATTGTATTCCTGACTCAGTCCAGAGCATCGATTTTTTTATACCTGATGCCTAACAATCAAATATCGAAAAAAAAAGCTACAAAATTATTTCACTTCATGCATCAAATACGCCTTTAAAGGCAGCGATTGTCGAGTGCCGTGTCCCTGATGCCATACGGAAATACTCGAAATTCGAAAGGATTAGTCATCCTACGAGGCTTTGCAGTCCAGAGTGGAGTGCTCTGGTCGTAAATCGATCTAAATCTTTTGAATTATTCCTCACTCGTTGGCTCTTTCGGAAACTCTAGGGTTTAAAGTGTTTAGATGGCTGTGTTATATGAGTTGTTTCTTGATTTGTTTTATAGACATATTACTCTAACAGTATTCGGAAATGCTTATACCCTGATATACTCAAAAACGACATAGTAGTTAGTACCTAACCATAATTCATATACAATGTTTAGTGATATTAGTCAAGATGACCTGTTTATTTTGTGGATTACCAGAAAGCCACATCAAAATGTTCTAGACATTTTTTAAATATATACCGCTAATGTTTACACTTGTATATCGTTTTAATTTAAGCCTTGTCGTGTGCTGGCGAGGAAACTAATCTTATGTACGTTCACAAAGCTTAGAACTGATCAAACACAACCCAACTGCACTCCAGACGTTCTGTGCAACTATTTGTTCCACACTACACAAATATTTGCTGCGGTATAGCAATACTAAACCGTATACATTGCACCGAAGCTGTCTTGTATCATTCTCTTTTTTTTTTAATGAACATTTTCACTATTATTTTTTAACTAGCTTTTGCTCGCGGCTCCGCCCGCGTTGTAAAGTTTTTCAGGCTAAAGTTTTCCATTATAAAAGTAGTAGTTTCCCCGGGAGCCTATGTTCTTCCCAGGGTTTCAAACTGTCTCCATACCCAATTTCATCTTAATACGTTGGGTAGTTTTTGAGTTTAAGACGTTCAGCCAGACGGATGCAGCGGGGGACTTTGTTTTATAATATATTTTTATAGAACTTTTTAAGAGGAACAATCCCGTCATACATAATTGTTGCATAACTTTAACCGTTTACGCAGCGCACGCAACGAAAGCTCTCAAAGCTAATAAATTTTCCCCCTATTTGCAACATGTTTCATTACTGCTCCGCTCCTATTGGTCATAGCGTGATGATATATAGCCTATAGTACTACACGAATAAAGAGCTATCCAACACAAAAAGAAATTTTCAGTTCGAACCGGTAGTTTCTGAGATTAGCCATTACTGCTCCGCTCCTATTGGTCATAGCGTGATAATATATAGCCTATAGCACTCCACGAACAAATGGCTATCCAACGCAAAAAGAATTTTTCAGTTTGGACCGGTAGTTCCTGAGATTAGTCATTACTGCCTCCCGCTCCTATTGGGTATAGCGTGATGATATATAGCCTATAGCACTCCACGAACAAAGGGCTATCCAACGCAAAAAGAATTTTTCAATTTGGACCGGTAGTTCCTGAGATTAGCGCGTTCAAACAAACAAACAAACAAACAAACAAACAAACAAACTCTTCAGCTTTATATAATAGTATAGAAGTATAGATAACGCTGTATTAGTCGTGAATAACGGTTTCGATACTTGTTTAGCTACTCAATTAAATCAAATTTTGTATGCGTCCTCATTTAAAAAAAATCTCTTTCTTTCATCTGCTTTATTAGCACAGTGGAGTACCCGCGCAATGTAATAACATGGATGAACGCATATCGATGTAGTATTTGTTATTGCACAGCCTTCCCCTCAGTTGGAGTCATTGGCATAATTAGTATTGCAGAATTGCGTAGAATTACTGGCAAACAACTCAACTTTATAAAAGCATTAGTAAACATTTGCATTATAAGCAACCATATTGGAGGCATGCGAATCTATTTTATTCCTCAAGTATATAATTTGTGTGGGATGTTTCAACCTATCCATAGTAATTGCTCAAAGCCGCGTTATAATATTATGTAGATTTATAAAATTCGATTACGCAAGGGACATTTATAATAAAACTCTATTTCTTCCCACGCAGGATCTTTCAAACGAATATAGTAATTTTCGAATCGCCAGAGATCGGCAAGCGGCCTTGTCAGGTGAAATGATTGCAGAGAACAAATTTTAATTTAACTTCTAATTAATTTTTACGTCAGTTGTTATTTACTGCCGTGGGTGCCGGCCGATCTTTTATACACTTTTATTACGGTAAGAAAACCCAAACACGGATATTAAGAAACTTTTAATCATTAAGTAAGTTTAATCACGCGTCAGTAAAACCAACCTGAAATACGCCTATACTTCTTTTATAACAGCACTAAACACCGGCCGTTAATGTACAAACGTCAAATTATAAAAGTAAAATAAACAAAGCCATCACCGTTAGCCGTTTTTCTTGTACAGTTTTTTATCAAAACGCCAAAATTCTTCGTATCCGCAGAAAATCCATTCGAGGTATTTTTAGTAATGTTTTGAGCTTGTTTAAACCCTTCACGATGATGTCAGCGAAAAAGTCGCCAATAAAGCGAAGCCGCGAGCCAAGCGAGAGGATCGGGGAACTCGCTGAAGTGGCGCTGGCGGCTATAGCCTCCTACAAGAAACAGAAGGAGGTGAGCGACTTCATCAATTACCTTCTGGACGCTCTAGAACGAAACTCAAATTGGCTGAACAATGCCGTTGGTAAGCAAAGCAGTTTCAGATGTGCGCTGTTAGTTGGAGCTGGTCCTAATCGCTTTCAAGTACAGGAAATCATATATCCTTCGGGTGACAGCGAAATAAAATTGGAAGTAGAACTCAAAGATTCCGAAGATCACGACAAGATAGCCATCGCAGCTTTACTCAAAATGACTAATGCTGATATAGACAATTTGTTAAAGTATATAAAAAATAATTTGTTTGAAAACCCAATGTTAAAACAAGACCTTTTAAAAGGCAAGGCACTGGGCATCAACTTTGCTGTTCTCAGACCTATTACTGACAAACAATATCGCGTCATGGAAAGAATTGTCGTCGGTAGCTCTATGAAGTGCGTTGTTGGGCCCAAAAAACGCAAAGACGAGAAGCTGTTCCAGGGACCGCCGATCAAAAAAACAAAAAAGATATTTACCTAGTTTTTAATACGATCACGGGTCATTGAGTTCAAAAACTGTTTCGGTCCAAAATGGACGGTCGTTATGGTGCGCCGCAGTGTCGTGTACCATGTAATAGCAGCAATTTGGACCGATTGTAAAATGCGTAGCTCATGTTAAATTATACTCATTTTGCAATGATCGTTTCCGATTACGTATGATGTACGGGGGTGCAATTGTGGTGGAACGACCGCTGTATTCCGATGGCCACCATTAACATCATTGTTGATATAATATTTCTTTGGTTCACACAATAAATTATGCTGCAGTTTCATATTTCGTCTTTAATTACCAGTTATAATTGCATTGACCTCAATTGTGTAGGGCTCGGCGACAAGACTTGTAACAGAGCAATGAATTAAGGTCCATTTTATGCAACTTAGTAAAGCGACGTGTGTATACATACAGAATAGCTCTTAATTAAACATTTAAGTGAAGTTTGGCATGTCGACGTAAACCGATTCCAATAGGAACTTCGCTAAAATTTAATTAGGTAAATGTTACTCCTCTCTAAAACCGTATAATGTTCGAAAATAAAGTTTGCCAAAACATTACACCAAAGGGAATGTACACGTCTATCTACAAATTTTCCTTGTACACCGCCATCACTAGAGAAACACTCCAATATTGAACATAATTAAATTTTTCTTCAAACGTTTTCCTCATAGCGGGAGTGTTGTCAAAGATCAATATCTGTGAAATCGGGCCAGCCGTGCGCAATCCAACTTATAGCTTCAAATCCTTCGCCAATAACTTATTACAATGGCGTGTAGGTTTACGCCAGCGAAAGTGAAACAATAGTTTTTCGTTTTTCAAGCTAAGTAGGTATCCGAGAATGGTTGCGAAGTTTTCGATCTGCTTATCGGTGGGCATAAATCAATTTGAATCACGGGTCCAGAGGTTCAGCGTAAGTCGGGTCGTTGCAGAGCCCTTTTTCTGACTTGGGACCATGCGGATTAAGGGAATTCTGACCGTTGCGTAATTGGCGTGATAGTTGTATGATTTATGCTGTTTTTGGCGCATTTCGTATTTCTTTTATGATGTAGGAAGGCGTTGGTTTGCGGGTCATTAAAGCAAACCTGGCAAACGTATGCATTAAGATCATTGACGTATATTCTATTGACACGAACGTCCCTATAAACTATTTGTTCAAAATCTGAACTAAAATGGCAACCAAAACGTCACTATTATAACCTATTTATTCATTTGAACAACAAATAATTTTACTTATTTGACTAATATTTTTTATTCACATCCAGATTTACACTTAGACTCGAGTTCTTATATTATGAGCGCCATTCCGTACATAACTACACGCTGTCAGTGTTGAAGTCATACTTAAGTCAGATTGCAATACAGGGGCCTTATTCTCTATCCCGCACGTTATTTTAACAGTGCGTAACAAGCACGTAACACAACGCGTCATGTTTAGGACTATAGAAATTTGGACTTACAGAATACCATTCCACGCACATTTCTCGAAGATAACATGACACGGTCGCGTTACGCGTTTACACTATCATACAGAATAAGGGCCCAGCTGAGTCAAACACAATGAGTGTACGGAACGCCAGATCTAGTACGTAGTACATAATATATATGGATGATTAAGATCATCATAATTGAATGTATTATGGAAGTAGCTCTTATATAAATCAGATCGAATTCCACAAACAAGTAGGCTATAATAACAAAGTTGAAAAGATTCGTATCAATAGGCGCGTTGTTAGTTATTTAGCAAGTTCCGAGGCGGTGGTTACCCACAGTAAACACTAACCTTTTGTGAAACTTCAAACATAACAGCTTGTATATTGTTTGAGCTAGAAATTCTATAACAAAGATTCTGAATTGTGTTTGGAAACATTCTTTACTTTCTTTTAAGTAGTTTACCTTTTGTTGTTTATAGTCCTGCGCCTCGGTGTTGCGTGGAGACGCTTATCGCTTGATGTTATGAATAGAGTTTGACAAGAATATTCTTACGTGATATTCTTAAACGAAGAGAAATACTCGGGTTTTGAGTGTAGTGGTGTAAATCAAGTTTGTACCTAAGTTGCAACAGCGGAAAATGTGGTATTATAGTTGTAAATATCATTGGAAATAAAACTCGATGAGTGACAGCTGGAATGCGTATGATACCCAAATTCGACACTTATTGCAAACAACTAGTGATATAAATCTACGCTGGTATCAATCACGAGTTTCCTTTCTGCATTTTTTTTTGTTTATCATTATTCGCAGCCCCAATACTTATAGTAAAACACGACGTGATTAAGGTACCCGAAACGAATTCACCGATTTTAAAAGGCATTCTAGCTCAATATGTCGATGTAGGGACCATACTTATCTTCAATTACTTCGTTTTGTTCTTTATCCCGTATTTTAATCATGGAAAACAAGACTTAACAATTTGTTAGTTTTAATTGTAATTTAGAATACATTCTATACCATGTTATTTCTGCGCATTCAATTTATGTGGTTGGCTGCAGTGCCCTGTCTTGTGGGCTACGCTCTTGGAGCGTTTATTTAGCTGAAAAATAAACTAAATATTAAGTCGTGGAAAATACAAGTTCGCGGTGAAACTGAGCGTTGTACAGTATTTAGCTTTACTTGTTAAGGACGGAACTATTTTCTGTGTCGTTTAATGTACAGGCTTGGTTGGCTGCGGATATTGTGTGGGCGCTTGTGGAATTTGCCGTCTGTCTGTGACCGTTTCAACGGCTACTATTTGGGAGTTTCCAAATATAATTTGTAAATAGGTGGGTATTTGCGTTTTAATATTTATACTTTTGCAATATTGGCGTACGTGATTATGGCAGTATTCGGAATTCGATAGCACGCAATATTACCTTTATTTATATTAAAAAAAACATGAAGTTATGTATGTTTATTGTTAGTTACCGCTATTACCCGGCATGTAGATGAGAGGCCTCATCTTACCATCGTAGAGAAAGTGCTCCCTAGGGATAGGCACTTTAAGACTGATCCGATATTACATTCGAGGAAACTGAAACTAACAACCCTCTACCTGTAAAGAAACTGTTCAGTGTAATAACAATTTCTAAGAACAAATAACGCATTCTTTGTTGGGCGCGAACTGCCTTCATAAAACCAAACTGCTTTTAGGGTGAAATTTTTATTTTAAACATAGAAAGGGATTTTGATGGCCCTCGCACGTCGCGGCGCACGTTATCTTAGATTTAGTGCTTAGGTAATAACAGCGAGGAACTGGTGATTTTGAATGTCAACTCGTGGGTTGTTGGATTTATTGGCTTTGTGGGGTTTGGCATGACCAGGTTAAACCTCATGGGATGTATGTTCGATAAATTTAAGTACTAAAATAATATCGCATTTGAGATTTCATTTTGTAACTAGATTTGTTTTGGATTACCTTTTGTTCGTGTCTGCTAGTGGGAGAATTTCCCCAAAATGAAAGTAAACGTTTAAAAAGCAAATGTAAGCTGCGTTACTAAGAAACGGTTCAGCATTTCTGTTATTGGAAATTATATTAAAATCGGTTCCGTTGTATTTCTACAAACAAAACTTACAAACTTCGCCTCTTTCTAAAATTCACAAAGATGTTGTTACGCGTCGTAAATCCTAGCCGATTGACATCGGGCGTTTTCGAAAGTATTCGGCTACGCGGGCAGGCTGGCAGAAGAGAAGATATGTCACGCGACTCAGAACAAGAACAAGCAATTGTTCTGAATCACGCGACGACTATTCTATTATTCTCTCTGGTTGCACGTAGTCAAGAAATGTCTAAAATTGTATTCTGTAATTATTAATATAATGTTTAAAACTGTAAAATGAGCGTTTAACAATGTGTTTTAGAGAATTTTAAATGGTTTTTAAAGTAATAATCAGATTTTTCCACACCATTAACTTTGATTCCTTTAAGATTGCAACAAATCGGGTAATAATATAATTAATTCAGTCCTCTCCTTACGGTCCTCTAATAAATGAATTTCAAATAAGTCAGGATAATGCGTCCGGGGCGACACATTCCCTCTTAATGTTCATATTAATTCAGCTATAATGGTTATTAGATAGGGAAGCTGACGTCAGATTCTTAAATAATTTTATGGCCGGTGATTTTTGTTTACCTGGAGTATTTGAAGGTGATACTATAGCTTTTGGAAATCAACTTAAAGTATGTCGGGTTTATTTTCATTCCTTGATATGATAGGAGCGAGACGAGGCACATTGGGCTCATAGATTTAAAAAAATATTATGGTGTATTGAGTAACATTCTCTTTTGAAGTTGTATAAAAAACTCATTAATGATTTTAGTCTAAATTGAGCCCTAGACGCCTCTGCCTACCATCATGTGGAAAAGGCGTAAAAAAACCTGCTTAATTATGTCAACTGGTTCAATATTAAAATTAACATGGCAGACCCTACTATAACTTTGACGTGAAAATTTATTCTCTACTTAAATAAAAATTTGCATGTGTTTACACGTCACTTTATCCCTCATATATTATGAACATTCTGTTGTATGTTAAACGATGACATTCACTTAAGCGAAAGCGGAAGGCATATGCGTACCTCCAGAGCCCTCTATAGCCCTCCTATTAAAAAACCGGTGAATGTGTCTTCGGAGGTAATTCATCGACCCTCTCTGTCCACCTGCTTCCTGTCACCCGCGTCACCTGAGCGTTAAGGGGATGTTTGCATAAAATAAGGTGACATTTTGAAAAGGGATAAAATAGTTATTGGAATCAATGTAGTAAGATATGACGCGAGATCTCTAAGCGAATATGTATTGACATTTTTTTTTATTCATGAAAAGTGAATTATGATTTTCATCGCTAAGGTCGTTTAATTAAGGGTTAGTTGATTTGTTTTTAAACAATCTAACCAGAAATATTTATTACATATTGCATTTATCTATTAAATACTAAAGGAAACATATTTGAAATGCGCTTGTATTATATTTTAAAATAAAGCAAGCACCACTTTTAAGAGATTTTATGCCTTTATAGTCTATGCGAATAAAAGTAACTTAGCACTCAGAGATAACGCAGCTTTATAGAATTAAAAGTTTTTTCAGTCAGAGTAGCAAAGATTAACGCGTTCAAGCAAACTAAAACGCCAATCTCTCCAACTTTACATATTAATAAAATTCATTAGATGAACCCGAGAATCTTTTTACTCCTCGATCAAACGGTGTTGATGTGTGGAATGACCTTTTGACATAATAGGCCAATGGAACATGAGGTTAAGTCGTGAGGGACCGTATTGTATATGTTACGTGGTACTAAAATCTTGTCCGCCGTAGGACGGATTTCCCTTGGGTTGTACCGACTTTACCATCTCATATAGTTTAGCAATGAAGCGAAGTAAGTAAAGTGTTTAATATCCATATACATCACATTCCATTTGGTAGGAATGAATTAGTATACCTACTGCTATACTCTTAAGTTCAATAGGTAGGTCTTTAGTGTGGGAGATCCTGACTGGGCAAGTACCTTCGCAATGTCTATTACTGGCATATGTAAGCACACATGAATATGTAAGCACAGTTGTATTCCGGTTTAAAGGTCATTGTATCTAGTGTACATTACTGGGCATTATAAGATGTAACATTATCTCAGGATTTATCCCAGGATAACGTGTGCAGCGCAACGCTAAGCAGTATTTAGTAAATTTTAATTCAAAGTTCGGGTGGTGTTTCTACTGTTGATCATATTTTACCATCATGTATCTGTTTAAAAAAACTACAAAATCAAACACTGCCCTTTAACATGTCCATGTTTCAGTCTGAAGCTTCCCTTTTCCATTTTTTGATAAACGAGCCGCTTGATCGAACTGCCGGGACAGAAGGGTTCCAGTCTGATAATATCTGGTTGGACAAATTTGTACGACGGTACACGATAGGGCCAAGTGTGAGTCCCGTCAAATGATAACGCGAATAGATTACGTACGCACCGCTTTCTTCTTAATGTGTTATGGCAAAGAGATATAGATGTACTATAAAATGTGTTGATAATTTGGACCAAAATTTAAGGTGGCGGTTTGTAGAAATTGTACCAAATCATTTCTGCATCACGTTTATATCATTTCTGCACTAGGTTTAAATAAAATTATTTCACTTCATCAATAATCAATATGCTTTTAAAACAGAAATGCGCCGAACGCACATTAAAGTGGAAGAAAAGCTGGCAAAAAAATTGGTTCAAGAGTAATTTCGACCAATATTTTAAAACAATTCCGAAGACAGTCACTGCTTTTCTTATTTTATCAATTGCCTAAAAGAAGGAAATATGTATGTATGTTATATCAGGGGTTGTTCAATTTATGCTCTGTAGTTTAAACATGAACAGGTTTAAATATCTAAGATAAATGAGTTGTCTGCTCAGCCTTAGTTGTGTGAGGGTCACAACTGCCGTCACATAAAATCAATATGGCTGACGTTAACCGCCCTGATTAGCTGCAAACATATTTATTAGATCACAAGAAACCTAACTGAACAAAAGGGTTTTCGTGTATTACAATTAATAGATAACGTTTTTATGTCACCAGAATTTGTGGCAAGTTGGTTGAATATATTTTTATTACAATACAGCGAAACACATCATATATCAAGCGAGAACTATTTAAAACATTTATACAACGGCCTTAACACCTCAGTTTATTCAAAACACGAATATTTTGCACAACAATGGCTCGTTATCGATTCCATACGAACCCCATAAAGTATAAAGTTTAAATATGAAAGAGAATTGCGTCGTTCTTTTACCCATAAATAACGTTAGATTAATATGTATCAATGTCTTGTCGAAGTGTGTACTTTCGATTATACTGCCGACGTGATTTGAAGAGGGTAACTCTGGAAATGGGATTTTCGGAAATTGGATGAAAATTATCTGGTGATATTTTTAGGTACAGACAATTCTATTTGGTAGAAGTTCATAACCATGTAAAACTAAGTTGACTGTAATTACATGTATAGATATTTATATATTTTTTACGCGGTATAATATAAATAATTAATTTAATAACACAAAGTTTTGTGAGCCCTAAAAAAAGCGCAAATGGTATACTAAACTATGACGAGGCTGATACCTTGTGTTCCTTCATAACCTTACCAGGGGCATTATTCTCTATCCCGCACGTTATTTTGACAGTGTGTAACAAGCACGTAACACAACGCATCATGTTTAGGACTATAGAAATTTGGCTTACAGAATACCATTCCACGCACATTTCTCGAAGACAACATGACAGGGCCGCGTTAAGCGTTTACACTATCATACAGAATAAGGGCCCTGATATTGAATGGTACTTCGTCATCTTTTTTCAAAACAGCTGAAAAAACTAAAATGACTTGAAAAACAAGCTTTGCCATAACAAATATCAGCAAAAATCAAATTCGTGAGTTACGTCACTTGCCGAGCCAGTAGTCGGTATGGGGCGAGAATTCAAATAGTTTCTGGAGTTGGATATAAAGGGATAAAGCGTGTTCAAAGTAACGCTCGTCTTTTATGTTTCGTGTCGATTTGACGTGCTCGTAACACGTTGTTTTTCAGCGGCGACGATTCGACGTCGCCTCGTCGAGAATACCTCGTATATTTTATGTTTGACACACATAATAGCGTTTATGTTGTTCTTTTTCAGTTACATCAACGGAATCATTGACATTGTTTTGTTTTCGTTTATTTGTATTGTTATTTGGGTAGGTTCTCTGATACGAGTATATAATAGAAGTAATTGTTTTTCTCTCTAGTTTTTTTTATTAAGTATATTTATTGTTATTTTATTTGTTTTATGCTGTTTGACTTGTAGGTAGAGACCTACCTACGTTAGCACGTAGTACTTTCAGTATGATATTTCCTTCCATTATTTTAAAATAGTTTTGACTTTTATAGTTCTTGATTCTACTAACATGCGCATTTATCTTCCATTCGCAGTAAGAATTCGTTCTACGATATATTTAGAAGATAAATTAAATATGTTGAATGTGTTAAATTATAAGTAGCATTTCACTCGCAATAATTAAGAGTTAATTGCGTTGGTTCCGCGCGGTACAGTTTTTAATTAAGCCTTTTTATTGTGCGTTGAATATACGACTTATGCTGTATGTGTTTATGGCTCTAGGGAAGTGCGCAGCGTGCTTGCAAATTACTGTTTTGTTATAAAATGCTTGAATTAAGTGTTGGACCGAAATATTAATTATTTTATTAGAGACTCGATTTATTAGGTAGTGAATCGTTGCTATTTTTGATATTTTGTGATCAGGTTTGTAGGACATTATAAATATTAAAGACTAGGTCTTCTAGGTGGTGAATCGTTGCGATTTTTTCCATGTTTTAGTTAAATTTGTACGACATTGTAACCAGTGCGCTATAAGTAGCTTATTAATGCCTCAGGATGGCGAGCGCAGTGCAACGCCATGCAGATCTTTGTTAATGTAAGTTTAACTGGCGTTCCCATTGTTTATGGTCAGTTTATCGCTGATTATCAGGTGAGCAGCATGCTTTTCAACATGTATTTGTACAAAAAAAATATCAGATAATATTTGATAAAATGAAGCAAGATTTTTTAAAACAAATAGAAACAACATTTAAATTATGTATTATAATTTCACAAAAACAAATAAATCCAGGTCCTTATAATTTATGTGGGTGAAATAAATCTGTAAGCGGATACAAGTTTATCCTCAAACAGGGGGTTTGGTCCTTCGAGCCCGCGTGAATGTAGGATGACGAATGCCCACATCTTCGGCCCGGGACGGGTTATATAATGCGTAAAATTACTGTCTTCAACTATCTCACATATATTTTGGGAAACGGGATCGTTTTGGGGAATGTTTTGTTTGTATTATCTGGATCTTTTCACATTTTGTATGGTTGCATTGTTTGAGGAAACATAATGGAGGGATTAGTTCTAGCTAAGTGCATTGTTAATGAAGAAATTTAATAATATTAACTGGTAACCAGCAACCATTTGTCTGAACAGTGTTTAGGGTACATAGATATAACATAATAATTGCTAAAAATACATGCAAAATAACCATTAACTTTGATAGATTGTTTAAAGACTAAACGCTAATCTGTAATTATCTTTAAGAATACGTATTTAGTTAGTAATCATAAATGGATATTTACATAAACATTGCAAGCGATTAATTTGAGCTTCGCGTCCAATTCGCTTCCCACCTAGGTATTACTTAAAAACAAACGTCTTTCGAATTGATAATGTATGGTGTCAAAAACATGCGGGCTTTGGTCACGTGCTCCTCGAGTTTAATTAAGCGGTAATTAAAGTTCTACACTGGTCTAAAGGCATTCATTTAGCGCGCGGGACGCCGCATCTTGGCGCCCACCGTGGTGCCACTTTATTACTTGTTCTCTATGGTACACCGTGGAGGTATTATATTATTATGTTAATAATGGGATGATATTAACTAATAAAATGAATACACTGTTGATTGAATTAATTTTGCATTTTAAATAATGTAACCATTTATTTTAATTAAGGGTACTTGATATCAGACATCACGTTCTCAGTAGGCCAATGTGGTCCTTATAAACGATTTCAAAGCAGACGGAGTCTCATGCAAAACCTAATCTTGTATATTCATATAAACGCGTTACAAAGTAACCTCATTTTCCGTCTGTTATCACTCGCTCGCGTACAACGTTAAATGCATATTGCGCGAACATTTTTCTTGCGAAAACCGGTGGCGACGCGCGTACATCTTTATTAAAAATTCAGATGCTGTGGATAAACCCGGCTCGCTGAGGGATGAGGCGGGAGTGATCTCCGAGATCATGATTGAACATTTTATATTCTCGCCGGTACTATAACGACCCGCCTACTGAATTATGGCCAGGTTTTTTTTCACATAGATCGTTTACAGCAGTCTTGGTTTCGTGTAATGACCGTCTTTATTAGCTGCTCGTTGTTAATGAAATATACGGTATATACATAAGGAAACATAGAATCTTTATTAAATAATATCATATAAGTGAATCGATTAACAGGAATTTTTAATCAGAGAGCGCCTCTAATGGTGCCTCTTTAAAATTTTGAATTGTATGTTAAATATATTTTGCTTCACGTCTTTATATCCTATAACATGATAGTCTACGTAACTCAAGTAATTAAATGTCCACTTAGTCCTTTGAACAAGTTAATATTATACGTTTGTACTACATGACATGTCATTAATGTTATCTACGATGTTAATTATCTTTCAGTTTACATTAAGTATGTTTAATAATTAAGTTACTAACGTTTTGAAATAGCAATCAGTTTTACTGCGCAAAAACATTTATTGTGTATATTAGAAATATAGCGTATACGTGTTTAATATATATTTGTGTACAATTAATATTAAGGTTATAGCTTAAGGTCCATTTTCATACATTTTGTTTCAGCTTTAATCTGGGTAACTAAACAAGTATTGGCAAGTAAAGAATTTAAATTCACGTCTAGTTAGTGATTAGTTCTCGCAGTTGAAAGAAAAACGTAAAAATAATTAATAATCATGGATATTTCGGCCTTTAAAATTTAATATGACGAAATTTAAAAGGCCGAAATATCCTTGCATATTAATTATTTTTGTTTAGTTACCCAGATTAAAGGTGAAACAAAATGTATGAAAAATGGACCTAAAGCTATAACCTTAAAGTGAAAGGGTAGCGTTCTAAAAAACCAACTTACGTGTATAATAAAAATTATAATATGTAAATCTTAACTAATTAAAGGTTTTGCTTGAAAAAGAAACTGGTCGGTACGAACGTGGGTACTGTACTTTGAACGTTTTATTTAATAAGGCTTTGTGCAGCCCTTCGTACATAATTGTTAATTAATTGCCTTCTCAGGAAAAAGGGACTCGTAATGGCTAATTAGACGAACGATAAATATATTTTTGAGACCGCGCCTGAATTTCTTGATTGTATGCCTTTTGAATTATGTATTATGGTATTAATTTATGATGTTAATAAATATTCCTTTGATTGCGGTAGTAGCATGGTGTTTTTATAATTTATTTTTCTGCGCGGACATTATAACAATGTTTTTTTGTCTTTACATTTCTTATTAATCGAAGGTGTTTTGTATTTCCGTAGAGTTTTTTTGAACGTTGCTGCGATTTTTTTATTCATACTTCGTCGATGAAATATAATTTTCAAGGGGTCAACTCAAGGTATATCGTTTAAAGTGGTTTGATCGCGTACAAAGCAAACCACAGAGACATGTCTGGAACAGACTTTGAACTAAATAAGAATCCAAGGTTTTACGGGAATGGTAAAAAGAATGCGATAACGGGCAATATTTACAAACTTATGTATTACTTGTTTACGCATTTACCTATTATAATAGGCATAGGCAGAGAGTATAGTTCCCGAAGTTAGTGTCTAAGTACGTATCTCTCGCTTTCTTTTACCCTGAGATATAATGAATAACTGGATGTTGTGGTTACTCGTAAATTCTTTTGGCGTGTGGGGAGATAGTTACCAACGTTTTCTCTATTTCGGCTAACGTAATATTATAGCAATTTTAAATTCAGATTTCCAATACAATAGTCAGTTAATATTCAGGGTTATTTTTAAGCCGTTGTAAGACATCTAATGTTTTAGGGAAATTACTGCACTGCAGCTCTGCGCAATGCAGCGTTTTGTAAGTCAAAGTCGTAGGTTTCTATTGTTAATAATAATTTTTCATCAATCGAGTTAGTTCGTTTCGTCTCCAGTTATAAAAACAAAATTCTTTCCACGAAAATTACAACCATATTTCTCTTCAATTTCAAAGCTTTTCCTGTTCTATCAAAATAAAAACCCGTTGAAATATAGTATACCTCCGGCGGGTTTTAATCGTGGTTTTATTTAATTAAAACGCATCCTCATGGGCACCGGCGGTCGGCGTCACGTGATTTCATTTTCCTGTCCGTCTGTACGGGGTTATACGTTATACTATTGGTTTTGTAAAACTGTTAGACGTAAAATAACGTGGAAAATGAGTTAAGAAATATTCAAGTTAAAGAATGAAATGAAAAAGAAGTATGTTTGTGTTACTGTGATCTTATTATATTTGATTCGTTAATTTTATTAATATGGCTACTATCAGTAAACGTTTTAGATTTACGGATTAAAGCCCTGATATTTGATATTACTTTGTATTCATCGTGTTTTATGAACTGTTACAATTGAACACAATCGGTTCGGGACAAGTAGAAAGCAGGAACATTTTAAAAATGGTTTGACTTTACCGCCGACGTTGCGCCGTCATGCGGCAGGAATGTGGATTACATAAATAAAACTACATACGGTTTTTTGATACATAATAACAGTGTTTAACTAACTGAAAGATTAACATTCTTAATGCAGTTTTACAAAAAACTTTAAACTTTAAGGAACCCTTATCAGATTTGAAATAAGCGAACAAGTAACAACTCTAGATTATTCCATACAAAAATGCCACAAAGATATAAAATATATCACAGATAGTGTCGACACCGCACCAATTCATACAACAATATTGTAATATATGCCCACTTAAACGGAATAGCATGCATAATTCCGTGTACACTGCGACACAAAAGTCCCACGATCAGCACACTTCCAGCAAATAGCAGTTATCTCGCGGCTATCCAATAAAGTGTCCCGGCAAGTTCTTGAAAATGTAGCCGGGGAAGTTTTAACATTAGACCTGACCTAGGCCAATAGCTATGTTTTTATAATGTTGGTAGCCGCTCCGCTCCTGTAAACTACTGTTTCTTTAAGACGCGAATGCTTATCGTAAAACGTGCTTCGAATTCTCGGCTAGTGTATATTAATTAAGGGTTTTACTTAAAGACGCGACTGGAATAGTTGGTGTTGTGAGAATAAAAAGGGTTGGTGTTGCCAATTAAGTGGACCTCGAGTGTAGCAATTAAAGTGTGATAGTAGAAGTTAAACAGAAAAATGTTTAACGATGTCTAATTTGTTTTTGAATTCTTTTGTAAATTTGTTTGAGGTCACTATGATGTCTGGTCAGAATCGTTCAAATTTAGTTTCGCCTATATGATATAGAGATTATACAGACAAATATTTTCTGGAATAAAAGGTAGCGTATGCATTATTCCAGCATCTGGCCATCTGTGTTCTGGCGGTTACATTTAACAAACATTAAGTAATAGTGTCTAAGTCTTTTGTATGATAGAAACCGTCCGCGTAAGGCACCGTAATGTCTATTTCTTCCAAGCAGTAGTGTGCTTGGACTTGTTGTGTTCCAGTTTGGAGGACTTTGAAGCCAGAGTAATAGGCATCATGAGGCCTGACATCTTATGTGTCAGGGTAACCAGCGCATCGGAGTATCTCGCAGTACTTTGTACTTCAAGCTTCTGTATGATGTTGCTACTGTTTGTGGGCGGTCGTATCACTTACCATAAGGCGAGCGGCATGCTCATCTCTTCTTTCAAGTAAAACTTGAAATCTACAAATAGATTCACAAACCCTTTAAAATATTTTATCACAATAATACTTAACCGTTTCGTAATAAAACCGCATAATTAATAAGCACGTTATTCTTAGTTGTTTTGTGAAGTTTCGCCCCGTTTATCTCCCTTACCCGTATTCCGGATTAAACTGCAATGCTCTTGTATATAACTAATATTTATTGCATAGTTCCTGGGCCGTTCATTATATTTACGAGGTCTATGAATGGGCAAACCTGTACCTGTATGGTTTATGACGTTTTAGCTATTTCTGGAAGTATTTTTGGTGGGTATTGTTAGCATATCATGGCTGTGTTTAAGATGAAATAAAGGAATATACTATCGTTAAAATATGACTGGTTTGAAGTGTGTTTATAAGCGATGAAGCTATTTTTTACAGGTCATGAAGACGTGGCGGTTGTGCGCAATAACCGGGAATATAATTTGACGTTTATTAACAAAAGTAGTTGTGTGACAAGCGAAGCGGATTGTCCGCCTACAGACTGTTTTACTTATAATATATAACAAGGTAACTACAAATACCATCTTCAATATAAATCACAGTGCATTGCGATTGTCTCTAAACATTGGATAACAAGTTACAATAGCCTGATAATTAAACTGGAACCCAATAAAGTTAATATGCTGCAGTAGTTGTAGATAAAGAATAACTAAAGGATATTTCATTTATGAAAGACCTAGTATGTACCGAGTTAATAATCTGAAAAAAAAAAACATGCATCAAACAATATTCATTATTATCTTTGAATAAATTCAGACAGCGTAAAATTTCATGAAGAAGTGATTAGTTCTAAAATTTAAAAATCATCCCCTGATGGTGAATTTCTTGCACCATGAAGTTTTTATTTAATTTCTGAACGAAACTACAGCTAAATTACTCTCTATTATTGAGCGGAGCGGTCGGTGGCTGCCGTTTTTTCCCCCATTCAAATTGAATCAGCACGTCTGTTGCCCAGGGGATTTCCTCCGAGATTAATTCAGTCGCTTTTGTAGTTGCGACCATGAATTATTGTTTAAGTTCGCTCCGTATGTTGGTTGCTGTCATTACTGCGTTTGGATCTGTTACTTCAGGGTATGTCTTTTGAAATTAGAAATGAATAGAAGTGTCTGTTTGTGAGTGAATAGGGGTTCGGTTCTCATAGGGTCTTATGATTATTTGCACGGAGGATTGTTCTCTTCAATATAGAAATGATTTTTTCATAGCATAAGTAGACTTGAAACATGCAGACACCCCCTTTGGGGTGTGAGTAATAGGCAAGGACTTATATCATGCTACGTTAATGTAATAATTAATAACTATGTTTAGCTCATTGTATTTCGTAATAAGGTTATTTGAATTGTTTTAAATGCTTTGTAGTTGAATTGAAATAAATAAACGTTATCTGTGTTTGACGTGGCTCTCCGTCTAGACGGTTTCAAGTGGGAGTTATTGAATCAAACATTAATTTGTAGTTATAAAAGAAAAATTTATACCCGCTTAATTGTTAGAAGACAAGTTTTTTTTTATTTGTTAATAGGTTAACAATGTTTTTATGGAGCCTATCCTATTTAGTATAGTGTAGTTAGTACTATGTACTATATTTTGTATCTGAAATTTTTTGGTAAAAATATCTTTTTGAACATTGTTATATCTACGAGTATGTATTTTAAAAATGTAATAGCTAAGTTCGATATGTAAGTGTATTGACAAATACTATGTCACTGATTACCCTCAAAACCAAAAAGTACTTCCTTTTTCTTTGTAATGGGTGAAAAATATCAGACATAAGTTATATCTTATAATACAGAACCTATTTTTTCAAAGCAATCCTTATAAAAAACTGTTTTTCTATATAATCAAGTTTTTATGTACATGAAAGTGAAGTCACGAACCTCTTATTATTCAGAATCTATTTTATCAAAGCAATCCTAATAAAAACTGTTTTCCTATATAATCAAGTTTTTATGTACGTAAAGTGAAGTCACGGCCCTCTAGTTAACAATAAACGTTGTTTACTTTACCTGTGTCCTGTATACTCCAAATTATGTTTTAATAGGCCTTCAGCGCAAATCGAATGTCCCCGCATTATAGAAAAAATGTCCCTTGGGCTCCATTCCGAGAATTTATTTTAGTTTAGTAAGATAGACGATCGAGTTAACCGATACTGCGCTCTAGTAACATACTTAGTCTGGCCATAAATACTGTTACACTTAATTATAAAAAAATATTACATTTGAATTTCGAATCTGTCATTTTTATACGATTGTTCATTGTGTTTTCTCATTTTGGCGCCAATACATTGTAAAATATTTTGCGATATTAAAATGGTGTGGGGTGATAAAGAGAACCGAATCGCTGTGATAGCATTACACAAAGTAGGTATGGAGCCAAATGCAATTTTAAAACTCTCCATACACTTGGTATTAGTAAAATGTTTGTGTACCGGGCTATTAATAGGTACAATGAGACCTCCTCTGTTTGTGACAGAAAAGATCTGGCCGTCCACGTAGTGTTCGTACGAAAAAGGTGGTCAAAGCAGTAAGGGAAAGAATTCGAAGAAATCCTGTCCGAAAGCAAAAGATTTTATCTCGGGAAATGAAGATAGCACCTAGAACCATGTCGCGTATTTTAAAAGATGACTTAGGACTTGCAGCCTATAAGAGACGCACTGGCCATTTCTTAACTGATAATTTAAAGAAGAATAGGGTGGTAAAATCGAAACAACTACTGAAGCGGTACGCAAAGGGAGGTCACAGAAAAATTTTGTTTACGGATGAGAAAATTTTTACAATTGAGCAACATTTTAACAAACAAAATGACCGTATTTATGCTCAAAGCTCTAAGGAAGCTTCCCAATTAGTCGACAGAGTGCAACGTGGACATTATCCGACTTCAGTGATGGTTTGGTGGGGTGTTAGCTATGAAGGAGTGACTGAGCCATATTTTTGTGAAAAAGGTATCAAAACATCGGCACAAGTGTATCAAGATACCATTCTTGAGAAGGTAGTTAAGCCCCTTAACATCACCATGTTCAATAACCAAGTATGGTCCTTCCAGCAAGACTCGGCGCCGGGTCATAAAGCTCGGTCCACGCAGTCTTGGTTGGAATCGAA
>NW_023593665.1:0-20999 GCF_014839805.1 Manduca sexta
TATTGCAATCTTGCATATCATATTTCTTCAACAACTTTTCTATATATGTTCTTTTAAATATTTTATAGAATTTTCTTGCGAACATATATTTATTCCCGTGAAGAAATTAATTATACCTAAATCTTTTGTTGTAAAATATTTTCCAAAATCACATTTGAACTTCTCAAACGTCACATTGTCTTTATAAATAACAACAATGTCATCTACATAAACTGCCAGTATTAAACAGTTTTTATCCGAAATATTTTTGGTAAAAAACACAAGGTTCAGAAGGAGTTTGAATAAATCCTACTAGCCAACAAAGTTTGTTTTAACTTTGTATTCCAGGCTCTTGGTGCCTGTTTCAGACCATACAAAGATTTTCTTAATAAACAGACTTTATTCTCATCACCTCTACGAACAAAACCTTCAGGTTGTGTCATATATACTTCCTCTTCCAAGTCACCATTTAAGAAAGCTGTGTCGACATCCATATGCCGAACTTTGTACCCTTCCTGCACTGCTAAAGCTAGTAGGGTTCGCAGTGATGAGTTGCGTATAACCGGTGAAAAGGTTTCATGGTAATCTACACCTTCTATTTGTGTGAATCCCTTGGCAACTAATCTAGCCTTGTACTTCACTACGTTACCATCAGCATCTCGTTTTAGCTTATAAACCCATTTACATGGAATGCAGGCTTTATGGCTTGGTTTATTTACCAAAATCAAGTTTCCTTTTAATAAGGAATTATATTCTTCCTTCATTGAAGAGATCCAATTATCTTTGTCATCTCTAGATATTGCATCATGAAACGTTTTCGGATCATCATTCAGAATATCATCGACAAGAGCACTATATGAAAAATAATCTGGAAGCTTACGTTCTCGTTGAGGATATCTTGACTCAGACCCACCATAAGGTTCATCATTAGTACCACTTGATGGCAATGAAGATGAATGATCTAAATCACCTGAGTTGTCATCAATATCATCAACAGCATCCACAAAGTCATTTTGCTCTTCCGGCAACAAAGATGGATTTGCATCAGATGATGAAATCTGCGATAACAAATTAATAACATTGGGATTAAAACTAAGGTTTAAATTATTTTCAGGCATCTCTTTCAGTCCTGTAAAATTATTTTCGAAAAAGTAACATCCCTTGACTTAATTAAGCTTCGTGGCGTTTCCACGTTACGGAAATAATAACTTCTTGGATCATCTGAATATCCAACAAAGATGTGTTCCGTTGCTTTCATGTCTAACTTAGTTCTATGACATGACGGTACATGAACTAAACATCTACATCAATCAAAAACCTTTAAATGACACAGGTGAGGTTTGCTCCCATACCACATTTCGAATGGTGTTTTACCTTCAATTGCGCGATGAGGAGACCGGTTTTTTAAATAAACACTAGTTTCTACTGCATCCTGCCAATATGCCTTAGAAAGCGAACCATGTGACAGCAAAGCGCGAGCCTTTTCTATAATACTGCGATTACAACGTTCACTAACACCATTTTGTTGAGGGCTATATGGAACCGTTGTTTGGTGTTGGATTCCTTGAGAATCTAAGTAGGCCGCCATCTCTTTATTGACATACTCAGTACCATTATCCGATCTCAGTATTTTAATTTTCGCACCAGTCTGTCTCTCAACAAGTGATTGAAATGTAAGATACTTTGACATGACTTCTGTCTTAGAATTCATACAATAAACAAATATAAAACGCGTATAATCGTCTACAAAAATAATAAAATATTTATTGCCTTTGAATGAAGTAGTTGACATCGGTCCACAAACATCTGTATGAACTAATTCCAGTGCTGATGTAGCTCTCTTATACTTCAGCCTCTTGAAGGGCTTCCTAGCTTGCTTACCTTCAATACAAGGTATACATGGTTCTTTGTCAACTTCTACGTACTTCACGCCGACAGCAAGACCCTTTCTGAGTAGGTCCATACCAATACGGCAGAGATGTCCAAGCCGCTTATGCCAAAGCTGAAACTTTGAAAGCTCTGAAAAAAAACCTTTTTCAACAACCTGCTTTACTGATAGCAAATTGCAGTTTAGGCGTGGAACATGTACGACGTCAGCTATTCTGCAGACTCCATTATTCGTATCAATAGATACATCACCAACGCCTATAGCTGCCAACTTCTCTCCATTTGCCACAGTAATTGTACCTCCATCTATAGGACGATAGTTGATAAACCAATCTGCACGGGGAGTCATATGAACTGTTGCACCTGAATCCACAATCCATCTGTTAAAGTCTTTACTTTCTAGTGCAGATAAAGACATTTCAGTGATAACTTGCTTCGAATTCGTTACCCGTTCTTCCTCATTATTCACAACAAGACCCGTTTCACATTTTGCTTCCTTTTTATTATAAACAAAACTTGGTTTATCTTTTTAAGAGGACAGTTGGGAGACTTATGCCCTGGTTTTCTGCATTTATAGCATATTATACCCTTCTTATGCAATGAGCGCAGTGCTGGTACATCACGTTCAGTTTCTCTACTCATTTCGCTCAATAGTTTAGTTTTCACCATTTCGCTAGTGACTTCTATATTACTGTGCTCTAGAGCCATTATCAGGGGCTTATATCGTGATGTAAGACCACCTAGAATGATTGCAGCAAGCGAACTATATTCAATTTTCTTACCGATATCGGCTAGGTCCTGCGCGGTCGTTGTTATAGCTATTATATAGGATTCTAAATCTGTAAAATCTGATAAAGTATACCTATATAGCTTCCGCTCTAGTGCTAACTTTCGGCCTAAGCTTTTATCTTCAAACGCTGTTTGCAAAGCATCCCACGCCATTTTCGCCGTTGTAGCTGTTCTGACATGCGTGATAGCACCACCGTCAACCGTTAGGCATATTTTTGAAAGAGCCTTTTGGTCATTACGGAAACGTACCTCAGAAGACGTTTTATCATCGTCAGCATAGCCACTTACAGTACTCCACAACTCTTCATGCATCAACAACATTCTCATTTTAAATTTCCAAATTGCATATCCTTCACGATTTTTTAACATAGTAATTCCATTTAATATTCCTACAGGTCCTGCCATTATTATCTTCTTCTAAATAAGATAACCTCGTGCTGATAACGATTTGTAGTAAAAATAATGAAATACTATACGTGAAATGAAAAATACGGATAAATTCAGAGAATGTTTTTTTATCATTGAGCACTTGTTTTACACGAGTTGACATAAGACATCTATGTTTTTAATTTTTAAATTATATTAGAACAAGAGGTTCTACAACAGTAAAACATATTCTCAAAAAAGGTTGGTAATATATGGTTCAGGGGCAAGTGCGCCATACGACTAGCAACTGTGGCGCACTTGCCCTACTCGACAATTTTGAGGTACATTTTTTCGCATTGCTAAAAATCCTTTATTTTAGTATATATAAATAAAATTCGCACAGGAGAGTTAAAAATAAAAGGTTTAAACTTTGTACTCACCTTACTGATTTACAGAAATATGTTAAATATCTTGAAATTTTTGATGTTATCTTTCACGGGGCCATCTCTGTTTACAGGTCTAAATGACAATTAAAATAAAATGGCGAATAAATCGTATTAAAATAAACAGAGCCATTTATGTTATTTTAGTGGAACTGTATTTCAGTTAGTAGCATAGATATAAGATTGCGGTAATAGGGGACCGGACAAATTTTCAGAAGGTGTTTTAAATTAATCATTGTGGATATAAATAGCCAAGAAAAATAGTATTTTGCACAAATAAAGCTTAAAAAGTACATAATACCATGCCTAAATGTTAAATAGCTATAATTCCCGCGCAAACGCTACATTATGTCATTTCGTCTCGTGTGACGTCATACGTGGATAAAGCAACTTGACAAGTCTTGTCATTTGAACAATGATTCAATAATGCCAGATTAGGGTTATTTACCTAGATTTAGGGTAAAACTGAATCATCAGGGTATTTTTATTTATGGTAATTTTTGGGTTAATTCTACGAGTTAAGGTATTAAAGCTATTGTTTCACGGTATTGTAATAAATATTGAGCTTAGAGAAAGATGTTTCCTACAAAAATTGTAGGCCATGAAACAATTATAATTTTTTATTCGATTTTCGTGTACAGCTAGTTGTTCCTAATAAAATGAGATAATTAAATTAATAATTATTGAAGTGGAAGTGAAGAAAGAAGTGGCGTCTGCATAGATAAGGATATAGAAAAAAAGTACCGAATTATTTATGATTGGTTTAGGGGTAAAATTTTAAATTCCAAATAATCCTGGGGTAAAGAGAAATTATGATCTGGCAACACTGCATAGACCGTGTTAATCTCAGGCAATCTCAGGTTACTGTGTAACAACCAGAATTCTATATAAATAAATATTCTATTCCATATCATGTGGCAGCTAAAACATAAATAAATACATCTCATAACCATAACCTCCTGGGTGTACAAATGATTTAATTCATTGAAATATTCATCGATTTATTTTAAACCGAAATACTGTTTTTTATTTACTTACATCAAAGTGATCCTCACAGAACTAAATCGGTGAGTCTGCAGATATTCCGTCGTAGGTTCGTCTTGCTAACTGCAACCACTTTATTCGTATATCTGTTTTTCGTGGTACATCAATAAATAATTTGTTTGGTAAAGATATAGAAGTATTAAAACATTCAGGTACGACGCATCAACGATATTTTTTGCGGTCCATTATGATTAACGATTAAACAATCTGTAAACGTTAAGCTGGAAGATAGTAACAACGTCCCGTATAAATTTATTAATTATTAGAGCAGTTCTGTGTCAAAAAACACATTTAAAGCATTAAAATAACACAACGCGGTATGACATCCAGATGACGTCTGTTTGTTTACATTTTACCCACGTGTGACGTCATGCGCCGTGATTGGTGTTTCATTTGCCGTAAAGAATAGACTAAAAATATTATAATTATTGTATTTTATTTATTGATTTAAAAATACAAATCACAACTCTTTTACAAAAAACAAATATGAGATAATATTTTTAATATTACAAACTTTACTTTAAACTGAATTTCAGATTTTTTGGTAATACCTGTCCGGTCCCCTATTGTATAACGTCAATAGTTTTAGATTTTTTTAGGGCAGGTGCACTTACCCCGTTGGCGCACTTGCCCCCCTGACCTTATACCTGTGAAGGTCCTATCTTTCTCACACATTTCTAAAAGTATGGTACTTTTTTAAAGCCTTATTTTTACATTAACTGTTATTTTTAAGGAATTGAAAAAATATATACCATTTAGTACATTTAATAACATATAGCTAATTAATGATGACTGTTTAACACGTCGAAAAAGCGTCCGATTTAACCAATATACGAAAATAATGTTTAATTTGCAACTAGTATACCTATAGGTAATGTTAATTATTTTTTGTTTTTTTTTTTAAGGGAGTACATTGGCGTACGTAGGACATATAAATCTATGAGGCGGTATAATTTTTTGTTAAAAAGTTTTGTTGTAATAATATTTTATGGTGGCAATACCTCGCTGTACGTGTTTCGACTTGTCCGTGCTTGTGATTTTTTTTATACAGCACGCGTTTGCGCAGAGTGCGCACGGGCTAGAAAAACAGCGATCGCCGCTTGTCAGTTTGTTTTGTTGCGTGATAGAGTGCGGTGTTATTTTTGAATGTTGCGAATATACTAACATTATTTATTTAGCGAATTGTGTATAAACATTGTACATTTACGTTACGGTGTTTTTACAAAAGAACTATATCGTATTTTTTTTAGTTTAGTGTTGTGTACAAAATTAGTTTTAGTGTCTACAAAATATCCATTTTAAATAAAAAAAACTTAGTATTGTTTTAGAATACATGACTTTTTCTCTCAGTGGTTCACGATGTGGTAAGTTTTTTTCCATACATAATATCATATATTGTACATATTTGAAAATAAAATTTTGACAAGTCATGACGGGTTACTTCAGAAATATTCCGAGAAAACATAACAACTTCTAAATCTTTTTTAGACTACAAAAAGTAACAGCAAAGTATTGTTGGATATTCAATATAGCGAAGTAGGTGTATATACCCTCAAGTTTATTATAAATTTTGAATAAAACTATGCTTAAAATTCATAATATCGCCCAAGTAAAAATGACTCATTAACTATCTCATACCTACAGAGTACAGTATAAGTGTTATATCGATTTGCATTAAGAGGACTCTGAGATCAGTGCACTAATATATTACTTTATCATTTAGGTATAAAGTATCATGTTAGTAATTCCTTGCTGGTTTTTGTGTTGCACCTTATCTCTTTTACACACTCATCTTTCATATCAGGCATACATTCCACTGATCCTGGGAGCCTCAAATGATAATTTTATTTTAGATAATTTTTCTGTGATTTTATATTGTAAACATTTATTATTTAAAAAATTATACACTTACTAAAAAAGTTACTTATAATCATATAGACATTTCTTGAATTGTGTCAGGGATGCCTTAAACATAAAAGTAAGCTTTTGGTTTAAAACAGAAATAGTATTAATATTATTATTTAAAAAGGAAATTAACAAAGCAAAATTTAAATATTTGTTTACTTAATAAAATTTAAAAAGATACAGTAATACTTAATATTAGAACAGCATATTGGTTTATGGAATAGATCAATACCCAAGCATGTGGGTCACCTGTTGAAGTGATCACTACCCATAAACCTTAATTCATAAACATTCCAAATTTTAGAAGAAGCATAAATGTGCTACTAGCCTTATTGGAAAAGTAACAAATATGGATTAGGAGGAGGGGGGGTGGGGAGTTGTGTCTACAGATTTACTTAGGTATTGTGAAAATGAAACCTATGGATTTTGAGTAGGTACTCAAAATCCATAGGTTAGGGTAGGTACTCAAAAGCCATAATGCATAGGTATGCATTATGGCTTTTTATGGTTCCAAAGTCAATGGGTGCCAACCTTTATAAGCTCTAATGATATAAACCATATTTATTAGTTTCCCTACTACACATTCCAGTGGCAGCATATGTGATCTCTGGACTGGGACTTGAATTCCCAGGTTGGACGTTGTTCAATAATTTGCCTTGAATTTTATCTTCCAAAAAGAGTTGATGTCAGTTAGGTAGTTATCTAGTCCTAAAAACTATGCCAGATCATTGCGAAAAACTCGCGTGAGTACCACCACTCACACACACCAACATGATCTTGAAATACGTCATTCAAAGAATACTAACCATAATATTTGAATTAGTCAAAAACCTCCAATACACTAGTTAAAAAAGGTAACGCGGCCTTATGGTCGCGGTACCTTACTACCGTTACCGTAATATTATGATTAGTTTAAGTACAAAATATTATATTACATCATTAATATCTTCATAACAAAACGGGAATAAAAACCTTTATTTGTAGCCTAAGAAAATTCTTTTTATAATCAAATTAAGTAAATGAAACCCCATTCAAATCGGATGAGTATAGGTTATTTCATCCACGATGACGTGCTCCACTAACTTGAGCGGAGGTGTCGCGGAGTAAGGGGAATAATCAAACACTTTTCCCCGATATTATCCATCATGATGTGCGTGTGCACTCATGCTGCTTCAACGTCACGGTAAAAGATTAAGGAAAGCACTGGGGCGCGTCACGTAGATTAAATAATCAATAGTTTTGAGAAAATCGCAGACATAATTATAAACATTCCTATATGCATACGGATCGAATAAAGAACCTCCTATTTTAAAATCAATCGAGGGTATCCATAAGAATCGCAAATAGTTAGGTATTATGATGATCGTAACTCGGTGATAGCCGCTTTAAAGTTCTTAATTAAGAAAAGACTTCGGGTGACCAACGCCTCAGTCCGCCCCGTGGCCACGAAGGCTGCAAAGTCTTCGAAACGATCAGCAGAAAATTATAACAATATAAAAACGCAATAAACTCCGTAAAATAGTTTGATTTTAATGTCTAACGTTCACGTAAAAGTAAGGAATAAGTTACTTTTTTATTTTCCCCTAACGCTTCTTATATCAACCCTAGAAAATAAAATCGATTCTTTTCTTTTGATGATTTAATTCGCGGTGGTGGTTTTTGTATTCCCTTTAAAACCTGTTGAAATTTTTTCTAAGGCGAACGTAAGGTTGATTGTTTACCCATTCAGATAAAAACATATCCACCAAACTTAAGTCCCAATCTACTACTAGACTCCATAAGTACGAGGCCGTCATCCACATACCTGGTAC
Organism: Manduca sexta; assembly: GCF_014839805.1. NCBI lineage: Eukaryota > Metazoa > Arthropoda > Insecta > Lepidoptera > Sphingidae > Manduca > Manduca sexta. Next base: position 8,225 of record NW_023593665.1, read on the forward strand.
AAAGAGCACCCTACAGTTAGAGAATAGAAAGAACATCATCGAAGCCAAAATAACTAAGGACATACAACTTAACCTTGTGGAGTCGTCTTTATTGTAAGATGGTTATAGGCTAATATATTTTTAACTTACATTTTAAATTTTACAGTTTCGTAATTGCTAAGAGCGCCATGGTACTGCCATCTAACGAAAAATTCTTTGTTACGTAAAGCTGGAGGTATATTATTGTAATGTATAATGTAATATGCATTATCAACGAACTAGGCAATAAAAAAATTTTTGGGCATTGTAAACAGGGAAAATTTATTCCTTTTGAGAGCTTATAAAAATGATAGCATTTTTATAAACTTTCAAAAGGAATAAATTTTCCCTGTTTCTGTAACATTTTCCATTAATGCACCACTCGTATTGGTAATAGTGTGATATTTTATAGCCTATAGCTTTCCCCGATAAATTGGCTCTCCAACACTAAAAAGAGTTTTAAATTCGAACAACTGATTCCTGAGATTAGAGCGTTCAAACAAACTCTTTATATTATAATAGTAGATTACAATATAGCAGTGGCGAAGGGTGAAATTTTCCGAAAGGGAACCCGACACAACATAATATAGGTACTTATCATCAGCCCTGTATTATATACTGTTCCACTGTTGGGCACGGGCCTCCTCTACTACTGAGAGGGATTTTAGGCCTTAGTCCACCACGCTGGTGGACTTCACACACCCTCGAAATTCCTATAGAGAACTTCTCAGGTATGCAGGTTTCCTCACGATGTTTTCCTTCACCGTTAAAGCAAGCGATAATTCACAATGTATATAGGTACTAATATGCATAAATGCGGTTAGCAAATTGTTCTAATGATGATTAGATTTTACATAAATTAGGTAAGGGAAGCCGACAAGAATCGAATTATATGGACTACACCACTTCAAAATAGAGTTCACATTACGCGCTTCCATGAACAAAGGTCGGATACAGCTTAAAACACAGAACTAATTCATATGAATTTATAATAATAATAAAAACAATATATATTTTTAAAAGCTCTTAAAAACAACCTTTTCAGTCATCTCGCAGTTATTTCGAGCTTTTTAGTTAATTTTTTATAAATGGGTACAGAGATGTACATGTATAAACCTATCTTACGGTTGTCATAACTTGTTAAAATGAAACCAGAAAATTTTTAGCTTTCTATGACTTATGGAAAGAATATGTTTAGATTGATTAGCGTTATTGAAACAATTACATTAGGTTTTGATTGATTTTGTTGGATGCACTTATTCACGTAATAATCTTGTATAGTCGACACTTACGTGCTCCATCTATTAAGTACTGACTATAGATAGATAACTATATCAATTATAAATTCGCAACCAGTAAAATTGAATAGCGGGGAAACAATGCTACAAATCGGTATTCAGTACATCTTCCAATAAACCGGACAACTTTTACCTGTGTTACTGAAAGCAGAGGCGCAATTTGTACATCCACGTTTCCTTGAGCGCCGCTACGTAATAGAGTTTTATAGAATATAACTTTAAAAATAGCATCTAATCTTAATTTGGAAAAAGTACGTCATATTACTTTATTTTGAATGTCTTCCATCAAACTGTTGTAGCTAGTCTCTAAAAGGTAGAGTGAAAAAGCGCATTGTTACGTGGATTAATAAGCTTGGTTAAGAACAAACTCGACGACAATCAACAAGAGACCTAACAGGAAAGGGTTGAATACATAACAATCAATTGTTTGACACCATCTGTTGATACTAAGCTACTGAATGTTAGCTAGTTAGGAGTATGGGAGGTACAAGAAAGGTATGAAGAACAATTATTAAGTAAGCTCTAGCGACCCATCCCGGCTTCGCCTCGGTAGCAGAAGGTTATTTTTTTTTCTGTCGGTCAAAAACTAGGCTATGTACATACCGTAGTCTCAATCTCCATACCAATTTGCTCGAAATTCTACCCGCGAAGAAAGATTTTCCAGAATAAAAGTCTCGCTATATGTGTGTATATTTTTCTAATATAAAAAAAGAGGCTATATCTTTCCCAGGGCCCCAAACTATCTCCATTCTCTATAAAAAATGTCTTGGGGGTTTCAATCGAGGAAAAAAAATCCGTGGTAAAATTTCCGCTTTATATTTTTCCGTGATAATAAATACATCCCCATAGTCCCACCCACACACGTTGATTTTTATGTCTAGGGTCATGAAAATTTTCGTTTGCTGTACTTCACCTATACCTTCTGGCGATGAACTGGTTTTAAGAAGAAGTACTTAATGCAGCTGAGTAGGCAACAGATAGTTTATTTCTTGAATGACTGCAAGTTAATTGCGCCACAAAATGCGCACTTGTATTAGGAACAGAGGCTCATAATTCGAGCAAGCTTTGTAAAATAAAGCACGATGAGTTTTATTGAAAGAATAATATCGTATTACGCTTTAATAATCTTATTTTTAATCATGCATCTGCATACAAAACAATTTGTACCAAAGCCACACTGATTCATTTATAATATATTTTTTGCAATGTTAATTGTGATGTTATTATGTCTCATTAGAAAGCTGGATAAATAAAGAAGTTTTTAATGTGTTTTGCACGTCTAGTCACTATGATTTTTTTCTGAAATAAACAGCAGTTTCTATTAAAATCTTAGTTGAATAAAATACGAAAATTGTAGACATAAGGCTATAATTTCAAACTTATAGTTTATTTTAACTATTAAGGTTATAGCTTAAGGTCCATTTTTCATACATTTTGTTTCACCTTTAATCTGGGTAACTAAACAAGTATTGGCAAGTAAAGAATTTAAATTCACGTCTAGTTACTGATTAGTTCTCGCAGTTGAAAGAAAAACGTAAAAATAATTAATATGCATGGATTTTTCGGTCTTTAAAATTTCGTCATATTACATTTTAAAGGCCGAAATATCCATGTATATTAATTATTTTTACGTTTTTCTTTCAACTGCGAGAACTAATCACTAACTAGACGTGAATTTAAATTCTTTACTTGTCAATACTTGTTTAGTTACCCAGATTAAAGGTGAAACAAAATGTATGAAAATGGACCTTAAGCTATAACCTTAATTTGGTTTTATGGAAATCTTAAATGTTGAATACTAGAAAACAAAAACAAATAATCCATTTAGCAACGTTTGTACTGTCGTACATTAATCGGCCCTACCAGATAACAAACATACGCTTTCACTTTATCTTTAAATCTTAAGTTGCTCGAAATATATTATTTTTCAGTAGGGCTTCATGAAACAAAATGGATTGCTTTTGACCCAATCTACAAGCTCTTAACGGGAATACGACATATTACCAATCACCCTGAACATCCATTTACTTGCGCTTTTAATATAAATTGCGTGAAACGGAACGGATTCCGGATTTGTTTCCAGAATGTTCGTCACCACTAACGTGCCAGATCAACTTGAAAAAAAATTAATCATTCATTATCGTTGCCTCACAAAAAATTCAGCATGCAGATGAGTCTACGCAGTGCCCTGCTGCGTTGTTTAATATGGGACTCTAAGCGTACTAGTTTCAGATTCTGAATTCAGAAAATGAAAAAAACAGATGTGATGACGGCTGTAATCTTGCTAACTAGATTGAAGTATATATTATACTGCCATATCACTGGTGGTAGGTCTCTTGTATTATGTGGGAGTCCGCCTGGGTAGGTACCACCATAATGGCTATTTCGGCCGTCAAGCAGCAGTGTTTAGTCACTGTTGTGTTCCGGTTTGAAGGGCCAATGCCAAAGATGATAGTAGCCAATAATCAGTGTAGCTACTGGACGTAATTAGACTTAACATCTCATGTCTGAGGATGGCGAGCGCAGTGGAAAACCAAACAATACTTTGTAATTCAAGATCTTGGTTGCTTGTCTAAGGGCGGTTGTATCGCTTACCATCAGGCGAACAGCAAGCTCGCCTCGTCATTCAAGCAGCAATAAAAAAAAAACATCAGCTCAAACCCAAGTTGACCCATCACTAGATCCTACTTACCATAAAAATAACTTGCTTTTCTCAACTTACATATAAATTATAATAATTGTACAGTGTAAAAGTGTTCCGAGTTGTTTATTTCTTGTAAAATATTGCAAAATGTTGCGTCATTGTGCTTACGAGATCCTGATTCGTCCTTTGTATCGCGCGGTGGACGGCGTTATTTTATTTTTATTCTCTCGCTCCGACTCGGACCGCCTCCCGGCCGTATCACCCCGCGCTTGGCACTCAAACTGGTGCATGACTCACTCACTAGCTATATAATGCACGTGGGTATCTAGCCGGTGAAGTACCTGTTATTACAACAAGAGAGCGATGCGACGCTGTCTTAGAATGTTCACGGAGTTTAAATTGAATATCGGCCACATCATTGTTAATTAATTGTACTTGGATCGCCTTTTAGAATGAATTTATAGAATATTTAGATAGAGTTAACAAATGGCTGTTTTTACTTTATAGAATATACTTATGGTTTATAGACCATTGACTTGCCACAATGGAAATCAATACTTATGAAAAAATGTTTATTCTTTAATAAGTAGCCCATGTGATTATCAAATGTCGCCCACGTCCGCATGGATATTTGAATAGTCAATAAAGGAACATCACGGCCCCCACTATGTCTGAAGGTCATAAGCAACTTGATGAAGTGTATTCGTATTACTCATATTTTGCCATTACTTGTCGGCTGCCATGTTTGATGTTACGTCATCATCATATGTTTCATTATTTTCATATCATCGTGAACTTAGTAGAATAATTAATATTTAATTTAATAAAAAGAATCTTTGTTCGTATTTCATGCGCTGCTTTCTTCTATAATACTTACTGTCCATCTGTTTAAGATAAAATTTGGTGAAGTATAAATAGGTAAGTATATATTTTACGGTAGGTGGCGCGCATGTAGTGAACGCTAATCTCCGTAACCTAACCGATTTCAATGAATTTATGTAAATGTTTATGGTTGGTTGGACTTGAGAAATAGCATACTTTTGGTTCCGATAGGTGGCGCTGTTGTCTATACATAGGTATCTAAAAAGTTGAAAGCACTTTACATAAAACGTAGTCTGTGGCAGGTTAATGTCTGCCGAGCCTACTAGTAATTATCTAATGTGTATTGTATTTATTATAGAGGTATTTACCATCTACGAAGCCCCTCGTATTATTATAAAAATAATAGATTTAATATTCGATTTTGTAAGTCCATTATTCTACATATCTATACTTACTATTATATAAAGCTGAAGAGTTTGTTTGTTTGTTTGTTTGTACGCGCTAATCTCAGGAACTACCGGTCCAAACTGAAAAATTATTTTTGCGTTGGATAGCCCTATGTTCGTGGAGTGCTATAGGCTATATATCATCACGCTATACCCAATAGGAGCGGAGCAGTAATGCCTAATCTCAGGAACTACCGGTCCGAACTGAAAAATTCTTTTTGCGTTGGATAGCCCTTTGTTAGTGGAGTGCTATAGGCTATATATCATCACGCTATACCCAATAGGAGCGGAGCAGTAATGGCTAATCTCAGGAACTACCGGTCCAAACTGAAAAAATATTTTTGCATTGGATAGCCTTTTGTTCGTGGAGTGCTATAGGCTATATATCATCACGCTATACCCAATAGGTGCAGAGCAGTAATGGCTAACCTCAGGAACTACCGGTTCGAACTAAACCCTTTGTTCCTGGAATGCTATAGGCTATATATATCTTCATGCTATGCCCAATAGGAGCGGAGCAGTAATCGCTAATCTCAGGAACTACCGGTTCGAACTGAAAAAATATTTTTGTGTTGGATAGCCCTTTGTTCCTGGAGTGCTATAGGTTATATATTGTCACGCTATGACCAATAGGACCTGAGCAGTAATGAAACATGATGCAAAAACGGGGACAATTTATTAGTTTTGAGAGCTTCTGTTGCGTGCGCTGCGTAAACGGTTAAAGTTATGCAACAATAATGTATGACGGTATTGTTCCTCTTAAAAGTTCTACAAAAATATATCATAAAACAAAGTCCCCCGCTGCATCGGTCTGCCCGAACGTGTTAAACTCAAAAACTACCCAACGTATTAGGATAAAATTTGGTATGGAGACAGTTTGAGACCCTGGGAAGAACATAGGCTCCCAGGAAAATATATAGCGTAACTCTTATAACGGAAAACTTTAGCCCGAAAAACTTTATAACGCGGGCGGAGCCGCGGGCAAAAGCTAGTTATATTAATAAAAACGAGTTACTGACAGACAGACTGCCTCGGTGGCGTAGTTGTACTGCATGCGTGGTACGGCAGCGCTCTGAGGTCCTGGGTTCGAATCCCGGGTCGGGCAAAGTGATATTTGGGTTTTTCTGCTCAATATTAGCCCGGAGTCTGGAATTTGTGCCCGATATGGCGATAGGCTCGCCCCCTATCACATCCTGGGACGGAACACACTCAGCGAAAAGTGGGTGCCTTGGTTGCACCTCTGCATACCTCTTCGGGGATAAATGCGTGATGATGTGTGTGTGTGTAAAACTAGTTACTTACTTACTTACTATAAATGTTGTAATTGTAATATAAGTACTTAGTCAGGGGGCTCTATTCCGTCTACGGAGTAAATCCACATTTTTGCAATTAGAGATGTTTTTGAATTGATAGGATGGTATCATTAGCCATATAACTAAATAGGGGAGTTTTGACTTACCTATACGTCTAATTACAAAAAAACGGTTTCACTTCCGAATACGGAAAAGAGTCGCCTGAAATTACAAGTTGTATCATGTTGTTACATGACCTACAACAACAAACATATTTTTAAATAAGACAAACTGCACGCGTGATGCAGAGCGCCATAAATCACCGTTAGATGTAAACAATAGCAATACTAACATGAAAGATCTCAAATTATAAACACAGCTATGCATGATAATTACTCGAGCCATAATGTCCTTCAAAACTAAACACGACAGTGTTGGCACACTACTGCAAGTTGGCAAAAATAGGCATTGCGGTGTTCCTGTTGCGGTTTGCGGGTTTACGCAGTCGATGGAACTAGCACTTATTAAACACGAAAAGAAGAAAAAACGTAAACGTCTGTTCATGTTATATTCGGTGTAAAGTAATTGGTATTTATAACGAAAATATTTATTTGAAAGTAGGTAGCTTTTGTTTACGTTTTATCTTATTCTTCCGTAGAAATTGAGTAGTAAGTTGATGTTTTTTTTTTTTAAATTAATGGTGATGGTGATGGTGCATCGTGGTTCCTACTAAATTACAAAACAAATTTGAGCCCAGTTTAAACGAAAACTATAATTAGAACACAATAAGGAACTTCTGTATTTTTCCATCGTGTGTCGTTACTCATTATGTTATATTATACATTGCTCAACGTCCAATCATAAAATAAATCGATAAAATAAAAGCGATTATGATATCAATGAGAATTTAACTTTGATTTTAATATTGTTTAATCGATCAATTTAAATATTATAGTTTTAAATTAAATTATGCTTCCATCGTGTCACTCGTGTGAGAGTCGCTTCCCGGAATAAAGACCTGCTGTAGATTTATTCGAGGATAAAAAGTGACCTTGGTTAAGACAGGACTGTGTCCAAAATTTTGTCTAAACACATTCAACGAATCCTACGTTTAGTACTTTAACAAGCAAACATCGAAATATACATTTATATCTGTATAGATTTTCCTATGTATGAGTCTGAATTATATTTGAAAATATTGTGCCAATATTGCAATTATGTCTACATTTGATAGAATACTCTTTTGAAAATTATCACACAGTTTTCAAAATCAAAATCTTAGGCGGTTGGATTTGTGATGAAGATACATAGTTACTCGTTGTGACTCATTATTCACTAATAGGTACATTTAAAATAATATGATAACATTATAACAAGTGCCTATAAAGTAACTGTATTGATGACGCAACTTTTGATGAACATTATGTGTCGCGCAATAACGTGTCTACTTGCGTGCATAATGTTGCATTATATCTATACAGAGTAGGCATGTCACTAAGTACTCATCGTACAGTGCAGAACTTTTGTTCAGCAACATATCCATCCACAGGAAAATAATGCCTTCTATACTTACACAAACTTCCAACAAATGGACGGCGGGCATGTATATAAATATACAATGTATATCTAAGATGTTTTTATTACATAGATACGTTGTCCGAGCTCAATACTGGCAAGACGAAAGCAAGGTAATTGCCCGACATTCACTTAGTCAACCTCCAACCACTGTCGCGGCTAGTCGGCTTACTAACTTTTTGTATTTTTATAAATAAAATGCCTTCCTGTGTTTTTAGACTCTACAATTTATACTCCAACTGTGAATGAAAAAAAAAACGTTTCATTTCATACGTTAGTAATAAGTATACACTATTTAACTTATTTTTTAACTAATAAATACATTTTATTCGACTGTCCTGGCGACGTGGCGGTCGACGCTCGGACCCATTCGTGCACACTCGGGCCCATTCGGGCCGTACCAATGCGATCCGCTAGGGCTATGACTATAGTAAATACCGCGTTGTTTTTATGTGCAATTTTGTTAGTATATGACGCGTCTATTTGTAAAACGCCATTGATGTATATTATGTAAAATATCAATATCAGAGTACAATAATTACTAGTGAAAACCTAAAAGGCTAAATGCGTTATAACTTAGAAAACTTTATCGTGCAACGGTAGCTTGTAAAATATGAGTTTGTAAGCATATTCTTGAGGCGTTATAACAAAGAACCAAATATTTGTATTTTTATTCGCGAATATAAAAAATCCAATATTCGTTGATATCATAGTACTGTGACTGCACTTGCATGAATAAATAATTGAGTAAACATATACCGTCTTTGCTTTTAAGATATAACGCTATACCTTCCAAATTAGTTGCGTACAGGGCGTTTAAGCTATTATAGTTTCCGAGATCCAGTTTTTGCCTTTTGGCCATGATAAAGACAAAATTCTGTTATAGATGACGCAAATTGGCAAAATGTATTTAAAATTGTATCTTTCAATTTTCATTACTAGAAAATGTTCCGTGAAGTAATAAGTACAAAAACCTTATAAATAATCTTTGCGGTTAGCATCGCATCGCGTTACGTTGCAGCGCGTCAAGTCTTGTCGCATCGCGTTCGTTGCTCACGTACGCAACAACCCGCAAGCGTTTATCCTCAAATCGGATTATCCAGACATTTTCTAAAAACAAAGAAAACAAAATGCGCCAGTTTGATACTTAAGTAATATATCTAATATTATGTGAGTACCTACTGTATGTACTTAACCTAATAATGTAAGTACGGGCCACTGGGAACGCCACGTATTGGTTTTTGAATCATAACTTATAACCTTTAAATTACCTAGTAACATAAATTAGGTAATAGATTACCCTAGTCTAATACATATTAAATAATCATATTGTCTACATAGCTCTTTGCTATAAAATATATAGGTACCTATCTACCTAGATACATGGTGGCCAGTAAGCTGAATTGACTGGACAGTAGCCTTTAATTGGTATATTTTAATCACTATAATAAATGACTTAAAGTTAATATTAAAGAGATTATGATAACGTAATCGACGTTAATATTGTGCTCGCATATTGTTATCACTTATCTGTATTGAAGTATGCGTTAACGCAATAGGTAGGTAAGTATACATATATATTTGATGTATGTATACTTATACTTACTGCGTTAATCATAATGTTATGTTACGGAACCCAGGACTTGGTAAGTACTAAGTACTCATTACTGGTAACAATGCTCGTAAGTTGTAAGTAACATTGTACATTGCTATAAATGTATATACCTATTGTGTAATATTAATTATACTTTATGTTTTTATAATACTTATTACTATTACAGAAGTACTTTTTTATTAACTCATGAGCAATGAAATTATCAATTAAGTAAGGTGACGACAAATAATTGTATGTGTAAAGATCGGATCTCAGGGAATATACGTGTTTCGACAAATTTGAATAAATAAGTCACAAGATTTATTTCCTTTATGATAGTATATACCTACAAAATTAATTGAAAACAGTAAATACTCAATTAAAATTAGGCAAATTCTTGCGTGGGGTTAATCCGGATCTGCCATGGAACGACAAAACACCGATATTCTGTTTGTTAGCACCGTAAACATTCCTTACTTGACGGATTCACTCATGTGAACAACGTAGGGTACAAGATGGGGTCGCAGGTAGTGTTGTCCGAAAACAAAAATTATAACACAATTACGAGTTATTTGATTTATACGATGTTATACCTCCTATGATCTTACCCCAACGCGCCTTATGTCTTGCTTTGTAGTGATTTTAAGTGTTTTACTTTTTTCCTGGGAAAATATAAACCGGGACTTTTATCCCGTTATTTTTTTCACGCGGGGGGAACCGCGGCCAAAGCCATACTTAATATTAGAAATAATAAATCAATTCAAATATTTATAAGAGGTTGATAAAGTTTTGAGCAATCAAGCAATTGTAATATAGGTAGTACATAACTATTTAACTAGATGTATTGTTCTTTTATAAAATGTATTTATTATCTCGGAAGCGTCATTCCAATGACTTCATATTATGACGTTACTGTAACCGAGTCTGCACTGAAGCTTATATTATGATAAGCTTTGAGAAAACTACCTAAACGTTTCAGTTGGGTATTATTCACACGCCATCATAAAATATTTTAGATTTACATTTATTTAACAATTAACGAACTACTATAATTATTAATTGATTAGATTCTGTTCGCTCTCATGTTTTGATTGACGACCCACTGAGTCACGTCCGTAATTCTAATAAAGTGGTTGTATTAGTTTCCGTATTTGATTGTTTACGTTGAATATTTCAACGATGAATAGGTTTTGTTTATTTTGGTGGAAGTCAACAAAACAACCTTTCGAGTCTAGAACTTTATCTAATTTTGAGTTATAATTAGGTATTTCAACAGCTTCTTCACGATTATAAAGCACTTAGGGTATGTTACTACATAATCTGATAAAAGTCATATTATGTATTATTCCTTCCCCGAAATATTAGAAATAATTTTGGAGTCCTAAATATAAAATTACCCAAATGACATAATTGCAGTGAACGAGTTCGTGAAAATCCCTCTTGCATCTTTGTGCACTGTAAGTTACATATAAGCTTACCATAGATAAACATGCACAAACTAGCACACTTATATTTATTAGTAGGATTAAATAGTTATAGGTAAGTATGCAATAAATAAAGGCAATACCTAAACAAAGGCGTAAATGTAGAATTGTGTTTAATTTCAGGATCGTGGCGTTATATTACTTAACCGCGGTTGGTTATGCCGTGGGCGCACACCCGGTAACGTGCTCCAGTAATGATGAGTGCGGCGAGGGCCACTATTGTGAGATATCCGCCCATAGATGCATCGAGTGTCTCCAGTGTGGGAATCTGAAAAGACAATCACCACCGTTCTTGCCGGAGCATAGCTGTGTCAAAACTCTGGTCGACTGCGGACCATGCCTCGAAGGGTGAGTGTAATCCTAATGATATTTTATTTCGATTTTAATAGTTTTTTCACTGCCTTTAAAAGGGCAAGGTAATTCAATATGACATATTTTTTAGCTTGGTCTCATTTTAATTTTTGGTGGGCCATACCATATGGGACTACGAACTTTGAAGATCTACAGGGGAACGCATTCAAATAAAATAGGTTTTTTTTGTAGTCTTTAACTAACGAAAAAGCTATAAATAAAAATAAAAAACCGGCTTCAGAAAACCACTGTAAACCAAAGAATCATTTATTTTATTACGGTTAAATATTCAATTATTATATCACAATCGACACGAGGCTTTATATTATGTACAGCAATAGTGGGATGTTGGGGTCGGCGCTTTGGTCATTAAGTCCGCCTATGTACAATATGTAATTGTACATATATGAAGTGCAAATAAATAAATTAATTTAGATTACATAGTGTAAAAGGAAATTATAATATGCATGAAATGCTTACGGTAACTAAGGTATTTAGTTTTATACAGATTAATATAGTATTTGTCTATAATAGTTTCCGAAGTACCACAGCACTATAAAATATCAAAATTATGTATTTAACATCACAATATTTCTAGTTATAATAATTAACCCCGAGATGTTATTGTCATGAATAGTTTAAAATATTCTTGTACAACAATAAAAATTACTACGTTTGATTTCTATTTTGTCAATAGCTTACCTACTTGTGGAAATATACTCAGGTTTTATTTTCTGTTGTAGATTAGTGGTGGACCACCGTGATGTTAACGCAGAGTGCGTGTTTCCCGAAAGCCAAGGAAATAGCCCCATTCTGCCGGTCTACTCGTGGGTGTTCATTGGGATCGCCATTATCATCGTCATTGGCATGGCTGTCTGTTTCTACTTATACAGGAAACCGGAGATATTTAAGGCCTGTGAGTATGCATTACAATTTTTATGTTTATGCTGAACATATGTGTGCTTATCTTGTTAGAGTTAATTATATCTAACAGTCTCGTACGCGTAGTAACTGACAGGCTTCAAGGAAAATATATATTTCAGTGTTACATTTGTTTAAAATACATATATTGCAGTACCTAATATTACCTACTATAAATTTAATGTTATGGTCTTTACGGTAATAGGACTCGCCAGGGTCCATACTATAAAGAATTTTCTATTCGTGCTTAGATAAACGTAGACTAAATTGAAATTGATAAAATATTAAATAATTTATTTTCTTGTTTACCAGCCATGTCGAACTGCTCTC
>NW_023593666.1:0-20987 GCF_014839805.1 Manduca sexta
ATGCGTAATTAAATGCGTTTAATTTCTATAGTTTCTGATTGAACTGTTCTTAAGGCATTTTATAAAGTTTCCAATATTAATACGTAAGTCTTTTATATATTAGTACGTCAAAAAAAAATTTGTACCTTTTTAAACAAATTGCATGCACGCAATGCGAGATTTGATATGTAAAGTTCGTTATATACAGAATGGGTGCAAAAAATAGATTTACCTATGATATTATAAAATATATCAAATTCGATGGTCGAATTTCTACCACTGGGCGATCCCTAGAATTCAATGCTTCAAACGGGAACACAATAAGTAGTGCTGTTATTCTGCTATACAATTATACAAAGCGATGATGCTTAAGCAAACGAACAAGCGATGTACCTAATTTGATTTTTTTGAATCACTATTAGACCAAATTGATAGTTTGCGGTAAAGGCGTACATACGTGTAATAATCATTAGGAATAATGCACACGCTTTAACTAATGATGGGTCTTAGTACTTTGAAAATAAGGGTCAGTTAGCGTAATTGTCGTAAGAGATCAAATAATTATCATGTATTTATTTATTTTGAGCCTTGCTTTCATATTTACTGAAGATTTTTTTGGTAGTATCTATACTAAAATTTCACATTACACAAAATTGAAGCTAAATTTGTTTGTTTGAAGGTTTGTCAGGAATTGTTAAACCGAATGTGATTTTTAAGGGACCTCTACGTGATTTTATGCGTGTAGGCAGCAGTTTCGGCTGTGCATTGGTCGATTAATCAGCTTGTTAGTTTGTTGTTATATTTAGACTAGCTTCTGCCTGCGGTTTCACTCGCGTGTTTCTATGATAAAAACAAGCCTATAGAGCTCAGGAGTAATGTACCTTTCTATTAGAAAAAAAAATCAACATCAGTTTAGTAGTTCCCGCGCTTAGCGCGTTTAAACAAACAAAGTAATTCCTCAGCTTTATATATTAGTAGGTATAGATTATATTAAAATACGAAATTTAATCCATTAATTTGATGACTACTTTAATGGTGATATTGACTTAGACATGATAAAAAATGAATAGAACCTTCGAGCTATGGATTTAATTGCCTTTTAGAATAACAGGGGCTTAGGCCGTACTTTAGATAGTGAAACGAATTTCTAAAGCGAACCACCCTAACGATATGATTTTTCAATGAGATTTTTTTTCATTTCTGTATCTTAGGCTTCGATTGTTTACTATTTTGGAACCGACTTAAAAAAAAGGAGGTTCTATTTTCGGCTGTATATTATATTAATTGTAAATATGTTCAGCATGATTGTGAACGATGTGATAAGGGTTCTATCTTCGGCTGCATAATTTTATTTTAAAATGTTCAGTGTTCCATGATGCACTAGAAACGAGCCTGTCCGCATATCAGGCACAAATTCTTGACACCAGGTTGATACTGATTAAAAAAATCCAATATCAATCCAACCCTGGGCCCGAACCTGTAACAGTGTAGTCGCACCGTAATACAACGCCACCGAGGTAGTAGTTGAAGTAAACAAAGCATAATGAAACCACTAAATAGTCGGTTTAGTCATCGCTATACTAACGTGCGGTTCGGGATCAGCCAGCCGGTAGACTGATACTAAATGCACCACTCTAATCTACAGCATCGCACTTGACACAAGATATATTTGTAAAGAACTGTACGTACGAATGTTACCTTTTAACAACCGCAGTGCAGTTGATTGTGAGACAGTGGTGCAGTGGTGAAGTATAATCCGATTCTTGTTCGCATATGTATTTATGTAGTATCTAATTATTAGAACGGTTTGCGTCTGCATTCAATAGTACCCGTAGGTAGTGTCGGGTTCATTATCGAAAAAAAAACGGCTTTCGCCACTGCAGTCGTGTGATTCAATAAGGTGAATACTAATTTCTAACATATTTATATCAACATGTGCCGTCAACCAGATATAATATGTTGTGGTTACGGTAACAGCTAATTTTGATTTATGTATTTGATTTATTCATTCTTGTTTAGTATAAAAATATAAAGTAATAATTTAGAGAGAAAAAATGTTATAAAAAAGTAGGTACTCGTTTTATTAACATCTATTTGAGAGTAGAGCAACTTTTGTATTTGGTCGGCTTATAAATTTATGTGACTAATAACATATCTTTTGCGTACCTTCAGACATTTGAAAGACTTATAGTATTATAAACATCTTTATAAAACGAACTATAAACAAAACCTGTTCAAATTTGCCCTACTAATCCCTACTCACCTGTGGTTATTACGGCGTGCTTTTACCCTGGGCAAGGAAGCATCCCACATTTTATTGTTGCAATAAATTTTACGTGCCGCTATAGCCGGCGGGATTGCTCGCGGATTTTGTACCTCATCGCAATGAAAGGGTGTTGGCGAATTGTTACACGTAGACTGACTTACAATGGATGGCAAGAATGTTTCTATTCTCGAATTTGTTGCGTACAAAGTAGTCTTTCAAGTGAAGCTTGAAGGTCGTATTTTGAAGTTGTTTAATTATCAACCTTGGTAATATGGGAGGGAGATATGTTTTAAATGACCGTTACTAGCTTGCGATTTGGTTTGATTTACATGAATTTTGAGATATTAGCATGTCAATGGCAAAGTGTCCATACAACCCGATTCCTGCCGGCTTTCCTATCGTAATGAAAAATCGAATTATCATTAGAACGATTTCCGGACCGCATTTATTAGTACCTATAAGTTGGGTCGGATTCCCTTTTGAAAAATGTCTTTGTCACTGCAGCGTGTTGACACACAGTTATTCTAACGCCGAAGAGTTTTCAAATAACTGAACTCCTTCGATTCCAAAATACATACCTAACTTTAAGTTAATTTTTACCCCAGAAACCGATGACAATGTAGAGCAGTACATAAGCTAATTATATTATTCCTTATCGGTAAACTCTAAAAGACAAACCTCTACTTACCATTATCTAGAACAAAATGCTCCACGATAGCCCATATTCTATGGCAGTTAAAATATTTAATAAACTACCAGATGAAATCAAAACTGAACCGAAATTTGTTATATTTAACAAAAAACTTAAAAATATCTGGTATAAAATTGTTATTATACAATAGATGAATATTTTAAGAGCCACTAGGAAATAAGCAAAATAGTATGTTGGATGTTATAAATATTAAGTATTGTTTTTATATAGGTGATAGTTTTAATTCATTATCTATATATTACATCTATAGTAAATTGTTATTGATATAGCGCCCTCAAATTTGCAATCTCTGAAAAGGACTGCTAAGTCATAAGAGCATAAAATGTAACAAAAGCAATTATTATACACTTAGTAAGCAAATAAATAAATAACTCATAAAGAAGTCCACATCAAGTCAACGTCCGGGACATATTCGTACATTATTCAGCCAGCTTAGTCAGCGACTGGCGCGGGTAATGAAAATTTAACTGGCCATTTTAATGATACATTGCGTTTTGTTTGATTACACTGGCCTGTTTCATTGCAGTTTTTGTTTTAAATTATCTTGTAGTCTGTGAGATTCAAGTATTCTTTGTGAATTATCGCTTGCTTTAACGGTGAAGGTAAACACTGAGAGGAAACCTGCATACCTCAGAAATTCTTTATAAGATTTTTGAGGGTGTGTGAAGTCTACCAATCCGTACTAAGCCAACGTGGTGGACTAAGGACTTATCTCTCTTGATAGTAGAGGAAACCCGTGCCCAGCACTGGGATAGTGTATAATACTGGGCTGATGTTATTATTATTACGTGGTTTTATTGCGTTCGTTAATGGATAATATTATTGTTATTTTTAATGTACAAATATTAGTTTGTGAAGTTATGAAGAAACATCGTTTATATTTCTTTAGAAATTAAAATTTATTAAGAGTGTTTTAATATTTTTTTATCCAAAACAAATGATAATTTTATCAGCTATATTAGCACGAAACGTATCTCATATCCAAAACTCTTCAAGGTTCCTTCACGTTTTTAATTATTTTGGCGTATTTTTTATATTGTTTAATTTAATTTATATATTATTGGTGATTACACTGAAATCTGAATATAGCAAACACATCCTGTTCATACTTATTAGTGATTATTTTTACAGATTACGCAAGATACACGCAAACATTTCGGACACTTCTAATGTCCATTTTAAGTTACTGTGACTAATCCGAACGCCTAATGTGTCCACCTTGAACTTTACTGAAACCCAATGTCATTTTATCCATTTTGTTAGTAAGACGCTGGATAAAACAAGTTGGACAGTTTGTTATGCAAATGATGACCTTTGAACAGACAAAAAGATGTTAACGACACTTGAATAAAATATGACCTTTTTAATTAAATTCGCAAAAACGTTTTCAAATATCAAAGTTATTAGCTAACGTGTCGTGTGGCACGTAGGTTTAGTTGTTTAACTATGCGTATAAATAAATCTGTCAGGTACAGTACAAAGAAGTTTCATGCGCCCCCTCCGGCAATA
Source organism: Manduca sexta (assembly GCF_014839805.1). Lineage (NCBI taxonomy): Eukaryota > Metazoa > Arthropoda > Insecta > Lepidoptera > Sphingidae > Manduca > Manduca sexta. The sequence goes on from NW_023593666.1 coordinate 4,467, forward strand.
CGGCTTGCTATCGTATTTTTGAAGCTATCTTCAAAATTTATAATACACTAACTTTTGCCTGCAGCTTTTGCTGTCGAAAAAAAACCGTGATTAATATTTTCCTAGAATTAAAAACAGACTGTAGCACTCGGGACTAATGTAGGCTCATATTAAAATATTTTCAAAATCGGTTAAGTATTTCCTGAGATTAACGCGTTTAAACAAACAAATTCTTCATCATTATATAATACTCAAGGCCATTTGCTTAGGACCTTAAGTACTTTTGTAAAAAATATGTTTTCGCCAGTAATTCGAATGGGTAGGCAAAAGTGCATTGCCATTATTTGTAGCTTTTTTTCGTCCAGTTAACGATAAGAATTAGAAACATTTGCTGGATAACATGGGTGTTTAATACCTTACCTGTAGCCAATAATGTAAGTGTCACAGGTACTTTAACTATTTATAGTGAAGATACCTGAAAAAAAATAGGTAAATCTATCGAATATATCATCCATTCCAATACTGAATAATTGCGTATATTTCAAACCGAAGAAATTCGATTGCTTTACTTAGATATCGAACTTGTTATTGAATTCCAAGCATAAATAATAAAATAAGTAAACCATAATTTAACCAGTGTGTACATAAGTGAATGTACACATTCTCTTAATCAGGGTTTGTTTATTTTAAATTGTTAGCAATGTGGTTATCTATAGACCATAATTAGTTTATGAATTACAAAAATAATTTATTTATTTTATTTGGGCAACAAAACAGATTACAATCAGTAATTTAAGATACGTATATTGGGTTTTATTCTAAATCTATATATATAAAAATGAATTCCTATTTCTCTTAGTCACGCCTTCACGCGTGAATGGCTGGACCGATTTCACTATTTTTTGTTGTTGTGTTTGTTAATGTCAGGAGAAGGATCTTATGAAAGAAAAATTAAGGAAGTTGAGCGGAATGTTAGAAAATTTAAGAAAAGTTAATTTCAGCGATTGATAGTATGCGCGCTGCAAATTCATAGTTAAGACGGGATAACGTTTGTCGGGTCAGCTAGTAATTATAATAAATATAAAATATATTGGCCATGTGAAAGCTGACTTGGGTGTTGTGGAGCGTCGGAAAGGACTATATTTTGAAGTGAATATCAAGTGCGGAATGTTTATGATATATACGTAAAATTAGCTCATAAATAATTTCCAACACAATAATATAAGTTGGGAAGTTTATAAATTACTGCAAGTGTTAGGTCGCATGAAGTTAAGCCGCTGCCGTACAAGAGTGTTGTAACTAGACCCAAGTAGATGCGTTGGTAATGCTTCTTGGTGTGGAATTAGTTTTACCTCGTAGAACCAATTCCATGCCAATGTTCAGTTATATCTATATCAATATTATGGTTGTCTGTAAGAGATTGCTTTGTGCGGTAAAATCGCCATTTGTAGTTTTTTCTATTTTCTTGTTTCATGATTTATGTTTTTGGTGTACAATAAAGTGTAATAAATAAAAATAAAGGTAAAATTTGGGAGTCTGTTTATGGTTAGTAGGGCCTTTTGTCTGGAACTGTTGAAACTGATTTTGAAAATGCTTTCACTAATAGAAAGCTCCTGAGTGTTATGGGCTACTTTTTACCCTGGGAGAGTATAAAACGAGACCTTTAGGAAGGTCTAGATCCAGATCAGCCTCTGTATATATGGTTAAAACAGGCCGACAATTGTATTGATTTGTATGGGAAACCTGATCATCTCTCATCAGGATACACTATCTAAAATCTTAGCCACTCACCGTCAGTTGCAGTGGAGACACCTGGTCGTATAAAAAACAAAATATATTATTCAACATTACTTATAATATCTCGCTGCCACATTTTTTCAAGTCTTTTCCGTATTTTTTCTAAAACCGCTGATTTCTCAGGTAGTTTATTTATTTATTTTACGTTCATATTAAAATAATTCTTAACTAGTATTGCATTACTAAAATTGAAGAATTACTGATACTCAACAATATAGAATTTATTTTAAATATTTTTCAGAGCTGATTTACTTTTAGAAAATTAGAATGAAATCAGAATCCTCTCACATTCGAAAAGCAAGGAGCGCCACATGGCTACAAAGATACAGTTCATAATGTACCTACAATCTCGCTTAGATGTGGCGATAGCACGAAACAGAAATTAGTAGCTGGATCACATAGCTTGGAGCTAGATAAGGAGTCGCTGGTGTTGCCAGCTAAATCCTCGGGGATTGTGGAATTGTTAGTTGCTTTGAATGAGTTTCTGTTTATTTCTGGAATTATGAATTTAAAACTTAACAGGGTGGATATAGGTGGAGGTATCAGAACATTATTAATTGTGATTTTAGGAAGTTTGGTGTCCATTTAATTATAATTAAATGAAAAAAAAAAAATAGAACTCTTAGACAAAGATAAACCTCCTCGTCAGGTATACAGGAAATCCAATGTAGTAACTAGTTCTAAAGCGAATAAGAAACCCATTGAATACCTAGTCAAATTTAATAGTATTTCAAAATGTCGCAAATGTCAAACAATATGTCACTAGAAATCCATTGTAATTAACCTTGAAGACTTAAAATCATTCGTTTTCTTAAAAAAGAAATTATCTCTTGAGGATAAATTGACATTAATCGATAATTTTTTAGTTTAGTATTATTTTGTCATGTATATTTTTAATTTTATGACATGAGAAGCTGGCAACACTACAGAGTGCACGGTCCAATTTTGTCTTTAAGCTCGTTATTAAAACAAATCCGGTGTTCCGTTAGAGTAGAAAGTGCTTTTTACTTTAATTTGTACTGTAAAATTCGCTTTGTAAACCGAATTTCGAGACTAATTTTAAAGTAATTGTTAATTAATGGTTTTGTTGTTTTATTATCTTAATAATTGAATGCACTCGGACAAGTACGACTACCGAGCTGAAGTCCTGGGTTCCAATTCTGGTTCGGGCCAAAATAAGAGTGACAGGGTTTTTCCATCTTTAAAGTTACTCAGTTACAGCTCGGAATCAGGAAGTTGGAAATGTGATACCGTCGTGCCTCGGAAAGCATGTAAAGCCGTTGGTCCTGCACCGAATCTCTCTCCAGTCATGTCGGATTGCCGTCTTATCGAACTATGAGAATGAAGGAACAGAGAGTGCACCTGTAAATTAAGTACATACTTGTGCACTATAATATTACCTGCGTACCTACTTGGCTGATTTCAATTGAGATTGGCCGCCGTGGCCTTAATTCGGCTAGGAAGGAAAATCAATTTTAATAAACTCTTTGTGAGGCGCAAACTGCTCTCATTGCTAAGAAACACTGTATTACTATGAAATTGAAAGGTAGTGAAACGTTATTAAATACAGCCCCTGTGCAGTGTCAAGATTACTTACTTTCCCAATTTATTTTTACCCAGATCAGTTATAGATGTAATTTTTAAAATTTCGCTAGGAAAAATAAGGAACTACCGGTGCTTCGGAGAGTTTGTTCTGGGAAGACACACCAAGAAACATAGTAAGGACTTTTTTGTTTTCTCTGAACTGCGATCAGAAACTCTAAGCCCACATTAATATAAGCCACTAGTGACCAAAGCAGCCAGTTATAAATATATTAATCTTAAAGTAAAGAATGAAATAAATTTAAAATGGATGCAAGTAATCAAGCATGGTGCTAACGTTTAGAGCGTACGTGACAAGTGCCATTCTACGCTAGCGTGATAATAGCAGGTTGTCACGACACCACGCTTTGTGGCCCAGGGGCGGACTTTAGGGAATAAAGGGGAACCATTTACAACCGTATTATATTCAGGAGAGGAAAACTAAATGTCATATAACTATTTTTAAATGTCTGCATGTTATAGGAATTCAGAGATCTGAATGATATTATGTAAAAACGGAATATTTATTTTTTAATTTCGCGTCTATTGTCTGTCCAAGGATAAAGCAATAACTGCTCAAAACTAAAACCTTTCAGAACAATTATTATAGTAATAATGATGAGCTGTACTACTGGCAAATTTCGCATATAATTTACTAGATTTCGTTTAATACTTACACAAAGTATTCGTATATAACCTATAATATTTTTGTCATTTTAGTTGAGTAAATAAATATATATGAATAACAAAGTAATATTACTTAAAACTATAAGCGGCGATAGCCTAGTTGGGTGTGGAACGGACTGCCGAGACGAATGTCCCCAGGTTCAAATCCCAAAGGCACACACCTCTGACTTTTCTAAAAAATCATGTGTATATTCTTTGTGAATTTATTGTTCGCTTTAACGGTGAAGGAAAACATCGTGAGGAAACCTGCACATCTGAGAATTTCTCTATAGGAATTTCGAAGGTGTGTGAAGTCTACTAATCCGCACTAGGCCAGCGTGGTGGACTAAGGCCTAATCCCTCTCAGTAGTGAGGGAGGCCCGTGCTCAGCAGTGGTCAAGTATATAATACAGGGCTGATATTATTATTATTATTATTATTACTTAAAACTTAGTTCGACCCTGTTTCACGTTGCCTAGGTACTACAATGAAGTGCAAACGATATGTATCTAATATCATAAAAGAATGCGCTGTGAATGGGCTATACGATGTGTTTCGATGGGAACGGCGTGTTAAAGTTCGTAGACAATTTATATATTATTGAGAAACATATTTGATATGATTTTGGTGGCGAAAAGTATGTAATAAAATTTTTAAATGTAATTGAATTTGTTTATTATTATTATATATTTTTTTGGAAGCATTCTCGACCTCCGGAACCTTCTCTCGTGCACAGAAACAGGCCACCGCAGGTTTTAGACGGCATATAGTATATACACTCACATATGACACATTTATCCCCGAAGGGATATGCATAGGGACAACATAGGCACCCACTTTTCGCCAAATGTGTTCCGTCCTATTATGACAGGGGGTGATTCTATCGCCATATTTAGTTGGTATGACGGCATCAAAATTAATAGGGACCCGACCCAGAGGACATTTATTTATTTATTTATTTATTTATTGCATTTAATATACAAATATATACAGGCGGACTTAATGCCATAGGCATTCTCTACCAGTCAAATTTACATTACATCTGGGTCGAAAGATGAGTCCAATCTAACCATTCTTCAACTCCCCTGGTTCAAGAATGGCATCCATAACATGGATTTTTGCTGTGAAACAAACGGCCTGTTTTACTATCCCAGTGCTAGGAAAGCTTCCTTTACTACAGAGTAGTTCTTAATGTTACCTAGGCTTGAATTTTTATCACCATGTGCTTATAATCTGGGAGAACGGTACATTAATTACTAAAATAAGTAATTGAGAACGGAGAAGACAATCATTCACCTTTAAACAAAAGTATAACCCTGACGCAATACAATACTGTTATAATGGATACTTTTCAAAGCAATATAAATTATAACACTCAATGAATTGAGTGTAATTTCTCTAAAACAAACGGGAACCGGTAGGACCGGGCTTGTTACCTTCGTAGAAAGCGTGCACTCTCGCTAATGCATTTAGTTGGGTTGGTACATTTGTCGAACTTATTGCGCGAAAATGTACCGATCTTGTAGATATTGGGGTCCTTGAGGGATATTGAAAATTTTAAAGCATATCAGTAGACTATGAGATTGTGTACAAAAAGTTATAATGTACCAATCTTGTAGATATATTGGAGTGCTAGAGAGGAATCATAGTTTTGAAGCATCAGTCATTAGACTATGACACTGTTTGGCAGTGGCGAAGGGCGAAATTTTTCAAAAGGTAACCCAAGGTAAAAAGAAATTGCCTAAGTTAACATATTGCGGCTAATTTAACAGTAAACAAAAACTAAGACAATCGGAAATAAACCTAAAAAGAAAGTTGGTAGGAATCGGGTTGTATGGACGTTTCGCCACTGCTGTTTTGAAAATTATAGAAATTATAGAATAGCAGTGGAACTTGCAAGCTGTCACAAACATCTTGATAGTGATATCCAAGAATTAAAGGGACGCTAAACGCTTTCAAGGTGGAAATGTTTGGAATTTATGTTCAGCAGCACATGTTGTGGCTGACATCAAATGTACTTATAATATGTGAAGCCATCTTCCTTATACAAGCGCGGCATGATAGAAAGCTAGACTCATTATCATTGATGGCACTCGTTCCTAATATGAACCAAATTTGAATGACAAAGCTCTGCTACTAAAGGCAGTGTGAGAACGCCCGTCATTCTAAAGCAATAGGTTAGAAGTGTTATAATTCATAAAAAAAAAATATGTGAGTGTTTTAGATGTCTACCTACCCCTGAAAAACTTAACAGGCGAGATGCAATGTGATGAACAAGTATTTTTTTTATCGACCACGGCAATGTTACCCCCTACACCTGATGGTAAGTAAAGTGCGGTCCAATGGAGTGTCGACTGACGAGAGATGATTACCCCTCGACAGTCGACACAATTATGCCGGCCCCTTGGAACTGGATTATACACAGGCTGATCCCGAAACACAACACTTATGTGGGCCGCTATTTATTTATTTATTAGGTTTTCCAGCAGTCTTAACTCTACGATTACAATAATTTAAATATTATAACTTATAGCTGTAATGTAAGCCCAAGTTTGGAAAACTCAACATGCACATAATTTAAACTAAAAGTGACATAAGTGCAGCGAATTAAACTCAATATAATTTGGAGACGTTCACGCATTATGGCGCTATGGCGGGTTTTAACACCTTGTCTACAGCGGTTGCTATCCGGGCAGATGCAAAATATATTCAACTATCAGTATTTCAAACAAAAACTGTATATTATTTACCGAAATAGTCAAAAATAAAACCATTTATCCAATGGCAAGTGTATCAACCACTCAAGACCTATCAACAAAATGATATAGGAAAGCCATACTAGGTTACTAATGCTTTCATATACTTGTTAGCTTCGATTAATCTAGAACTTGCTAGACACTAACTTAGTTGTACTTGGAATGTGAGTTGTAAATGGTCTGAGACATTTGCGTTGTAGCAAATCTTGTTTCGTATTATGGTTAATGTGAATTAATTTTTAATAGCTTTTACTGGGATTGTTTAGCGTAATGATAATTGCATACTTTCTAATTATTGGCAGTTTGCATTGAGTGTACTTGATTATAGTATAACTGATTATATAGTTGTTTGTGTAATAAATTGTTAATTTAATAACGATATAAATAGGGAACTTTATGAATTTATTTTATTTACATAGTATGCCCTTAATTTTCGAATGAGTAGGCAGAGGCGCACCTAATGTACTCACTTTTTGCAATATGTATTTCATTCATATGATAGGCGTCATGATTGTCCATATCGGAAACAAAATCTAGAATCTAGATTAACTAAGCAGAAAAATTTAATATCACTACCCGACATGGGAATCGAATCTGTGATCTTCGGCAGTCATACGGCAGCAACTACGCCACCAAGCCAGTCTCTGTAAGCAAAAGCAAGTATTCAAGTGAATGTAGAAACCCACGGCGGCGACATATTACTGATAGCATATTATTAATAGCGTCAGAGTGTCGCGTGCGGAGTCACAACATTTCAACATGTTACCACTATGTACAGTCAGCCATAAAAGTAGCTGAAGAAATATTTTTTTAAATCGCCTTTACTATGTGTCCATATCAATGATTTTTTCACTAATAGAAATTTTAAAAGATTTATTTCATTTTAGATAAAGAAAGAATATTTCGATTGAAGTTATTGCGTAGAAGCGTTTTTAATTTGTTCAATTACTATTATGGATGACGGTACCTACTCTTAAGGCAGTGTCACAAGCAAAACGGCGCGCTAACCCTATTTTTAGAAGCTAATCATTCGAAATTTATAATAATATAGAAAATAATTAAACCCCACATTTCTACAATATGTTATCTTTATAGCTATCATTAAATTTATAATGAAAATGCCACTAAAATTATTAATTCAATCTTCTCCTAAAATACATATATTAATTTGAATTCAACACTATTAGATAGACAATTTAATAAAGAACATTTTGGTACTTTAAAATTTTCCAAAAGACCTAAAATTGATTTTTTAAACCTACTATTCGCAAACCTTCGCATATTCTTGCCTGTAATTGAGCGCTGCAAATGTATGGAACGAATATTCAGGCCTGTTTGCTAGAGAAAGGCCTTAATATTAATAAACCACGGCTGTTTTGCTTTAGTTCTTAATGTTTTTTAAATATAAGTTTGTAAGCAAGCTGTAAATATAAATCCACGTCATCTAAGCTCCTAAGTTCACGTCAGGTCTGCATTGTATTTCGGTTTGAAAGTATAGAACGCGGTAAGGTATGATGGTCGTTTTGATAGATTAATATTGCAATAATTGGGTGAAATCTCAATTCATTATCGAAAAAAATATAATCAAATTGCATATAATATTTTAGATTTTTAAATATTGCAAGCGGTAGCTGATTAAAAGTTAAAACGAAAATAAATACGTTTATTTAATATTTATCAAGAAACGGACTATGCAATAAAAATGAATATATTATTATTTTACTACACAAGTTTGCCGGAGGAAGAAGTTGTGCTGGCCAGCGATCCTTTATTTGACGAGCGCTTTTTTTTAAATTTCGAATTTCGATGAACAAATTCCGAGTTACACATCATTATTGACAATAATATTTAGTAATTAGCTTCTCCAACATAGTTATGAATTAACATGAAACTTGATGGGCGGACAAAAGTGAAAACCGCCATAGCGTGCCAGTATTATAAGCTTCAAGTGTCTCATAATGACGAATGCACGCAAAGTTTTGCTTTTATAATATCAGCCCTGTATTATATACCGTCCCGCTGTTGAGCACGGGGCCTACTCTACTACCGAGAGGAATTAGGCCTTAGTCCATCGCGCCGGCCTGGTGCGGATTGGTAGACTTCACACACCCTCAAAATTCCTATAGAGAGCTTCTTAGGTTTGCAGGTTTCCTCACGATGTTTTCCTTCACCGTTTAGTGAGGTTTCGTTTTTGAAAGTTCTAAATTCTGTTAAAACTTAAGGGCGGCGTGTCATGATGCGAGGGGCTTCCTTATCTCATGATTGATTTACATAAAAATCCTTGTCTATATATATAAAAATGAATTGCTGTTCGTTAGTCTCGCTAAAACTCGAGAACGGCTGAACGGATTTATCTTATCTTGGTCTTGAATTATTCGTGGAGGTCTAGGGAAGGTTTAAAAGGTGAGAAAAATTCGAATAATTGCCGGGAAAATCCTCAAAACAGCAAATTTCTATTTCCCATACAAACGTTTTCTAACTAATACGTAGAGTCAATTTGAGCTTTATTGCTATTGTATAAAGTTCACTGTTGTCTAAGCAATGTAAGTGTGTTCCTAACATCAAAGCAGTGTGCGTTGGAGCACAGAATATAATAATGTAATGTCGCGTTCTGAAACTCAACAAAAGTGATATCGCGGACCCGACTAAATTGAACAGTCACAAAATTTAATATATCATTAGTTATTTGGTTGGCTTCACGATATTATTTCTTTTGTTTTACTTTAAAATGCATGTTTTCGGTATGGACAATTTTTGAACTACTTTTGCATATCTATACTTATAATAAATCTGTAGAGAGGTCAATTCTGTACATGAAATATATTTCCAAAATAACTGGGGGTGATTAGGGATCGATACTGATGCCAAAAATGCAATTAGTAAAATTTTTGTCTGTCTGTCTGTATAACCGTTATAGAAACAAAAACTACTCGACGGATTTTAACTTAACTTGGTACAATTATTTTTCATACTCCTGAGCTGGTTATAGTATACTTTTCATCACGCTACAATTAATAGGAGCATAGCAGTGATGGAAAATGTTGGGAAAACGGGAGAAGTTACTCCATTTTTAAGCTTCCGTCATTTCGTGTGCAACCTTAATGGTTAAAAGTTCCTTCGATTTCACCAGGATCCCATCATCAGACCCTGACCGGACAATCGGACCACCTGCATACCACCATAAATTAAAAAAACATCCCGACAAATTGAGCACCTTCTCCATTTTTGAAACCCGAAATCCACGCGGGCGAAGCTGCGGGCGGAAGCTAGTAACAATAAATAAGCGAGGTCAAGGAAAAATACATTCATTTATAGACTGTTATTTCTCTCATAAAAAATCTCACTTTTTTCGATTCGAAATCCACAGTTCAGTTGTCGGGAATTGGAATTTGGGCCTCATAGGGCTGGCTTCGTAGTACATCCAAGGGACAGAATAAAACGCAGTGGACCGTGAATACACTAGTTGCATCGACGCAGGCATGCGTATTATATTGGATGTTGCTCGCGGCTCTATGCGGCAATGTCCATTACCTGAATAAAAGTAGCCCTTATGACTTAAAGATAAGGTAGCTACTTAATACTGAAAATTAGGAAGCGGAGCAGTAATAACTGAAATTAGCGGGTTTAAAAAATATAACTTCATTTTCATCTATGCTAATATATAAAATTGAAGAGTTTGTCTAATTTGATAATCTAATTTGATTTTGTTTCACTAATAAGAAGCTACCTTTCTGCTGAGTGCTAAAGACTACTTTTATTTCGAGAAAATATAAAGCTGGAGTTATATCCCGGGGAAACATTACACGCGAGTAGCTTCGCGAGTGTAAACTATATTAGTATATAGCTATAGATTCTAAAATCAGTTTTCTCCTTTCCTTATTGTGACCATAAAACCTCATGATTAAGACATTCAATCAGAAAGTGATAAATACGCACCGCACTATTTATACTAATAAGTAATTTCGTACTACAAAACATAATTAACATTTTAATGCCTCAGTCGAAAGTGCCAAATCATTCACAATAAAATTGTGTAATTTTCTACCTTTCTATTTTTAAAAGCAATAGAACAGCTGTCAAAACTTATTATAGGTTTTATTAGTACAATTGGCCAATATGATGTTAGAATTGTTTTTTGATTACAATACCTGGAAAATAAATAAACTATTTGGAAAAATAATTAATAATATGAACTTTATAATAAGTGCGGATAACGATGAATTTAGAAAAAAATTGATATTTTTTTTACAGTAATTATTTAAAATCATAGAAAATAGTCTAACGACTGTTTTAAGTACACGACCTTAATTTTTAGGTTCGGTCGCATCCCGAGAATAAAAAATAAGCCATTTGTAAGTATGCCTAAAATACTGTCCTGATTGGTCCATTCTCCTCATCGTTCAAAAAATAGTTTGGATTGATCATTGAAATGACTGTTAGCGAAAACACTAAGCTATGATTTTTTGTATTGAAAATGGATAAATATTTATTATTTATCCATTTTCAATACAAAATAATATATTTACTTTTTGATCTCGCAGTTTTAAGGAATTCAATAGAGTTCGGAATCAAAAAAACACGTATCAAATGTCAAACTTCTACCGAATCTTGTTAAAAGCTACATGGCACGTCCATACAAGATGTCAAAAACACGAAAATCCATATAAAAAAACATGTAGGCATTCCAAATGGAACTAAAAATCCGATGTGTATTAATAACTCTCGTATCTTTGTTACACGTGGCTAGCAGTGTTACATAGCCGGATGGACCGACATTCGCGTCAGCTTTATATATAGTATAGGAACCAATGCGCTAGTCTGAAATTCGAGGTAAAATCCTTTTATATGAGTTTGGTATAACAGTGACGAAGGATAAAGTTTTCCGAAAGGAAACCTGACATAGCAATTTTAATTAGGCATCGATTCCAAAATTAGTATATGTAACACCATACATGTGCTTGGTATTTCACCTTTCACTGTGTATGTTTGTTAGTAGTACACGCAAACCTACTCCTTTTAATTGATTTGAAAGAAATTTAGCTCATAGATGGACCATGCAACAAATATAGCTAACTAGCAATTTTAATTAGGCACAGACTCCAAAATTGGTTTCCAATATATACCTGTTATGTGAAATTATTTTTTGGTTTTGAGTGGTTTTTGAAGGCGGTTTAATTTTTTGTTAAAATTATTTTTATTTGTAATACACTATTTTAATCTTAATAAAAAATAACGAATTTTAGTATATTAATGCACAACAACTATCAAGAACTAGGATATTGAATTCGTGACTAAAGCTAATAAATCGACTCGGCATTATTGTAATCATCGAAGTCATCATTATAATTTAGCATGTCAATGATTGACTTTTTATGTATAATATTTTTTTCCGAGGTTAATTATCGATTATACTAATTTAAAATGTGCAAAAAATGCCTATGATTGACATAAAAAAATATGACGGCATTTAAAATATCACTAAAATCTTTTTAACACTATTATTATTTTTGCAGACTTTATTTATTTATTCGTATACCTATTAGATTTTTTTCGGTAGATGATTTTTTAACTAATCATACTAAAAAACCAATCCATGTTACCATGTAACCAGCTTATGGAGTAGTTTACATTACATTTCTCGTACTTACGCAAATAAAACTTACTAACGTAAAACCTTATTATTATATCGCAATAATTAATTCACAATAATGGACACAACAAATAAAAACAAAGAGAAAAGCACAGATGTTATTGAATCGAACTTTTATATTGTGAAATGAAACTTAGGAGTTTACTGCAACTGAAATTGTTCGGAAAACTCGGAATGAACATACTTCAACGAAGCAAATTCGAATGAACAGTGTTTATGGCGCCTTCTTTTACTTTAAAATTTCTGTTCGTATTCTCTGCATTTTTTTTATTACTATGAATGACGAAACGAGCTTGCCGTTCGCCTGATGGTAAGCGATACGACCGCCCATTACCAGTAGAAACACCACCCAAAACCATGAATTACAAAGTATTGTTTGGTATTTCAATGCACTTACCATCCTGAGACATGAGATGTTAAGTCTTATTAGGTCCAGTAGTTACACTAGCAATAATGTCCTTCAAACGGGAACACAAAAATGACCACACACTGCTGCTTGGCGGCAGAAATAGACACTGCGGTGGTACGTGTGTAATTTTATTAAGTCGTATGCGTCGTTTTATTAAATGTTTTAACTGAAAGTTCCTCACTAATCTGAAGATAGCGATGCAGTGAAAAATATGACGGAACTAACCTTTGTTGTAAAATCATATGACGTTTATTAGAACAAATCTATGTTCTCAAACTCATCATTATTTATATTACAAAAGAACCTTTATTTCCTTTAATACACTTCACATGTTCTCAAATTAATTATACATACGTTGTTCCAAACATTTCAAGAGCAATTTGCTTTAAGAGATCGGAGCGACATAATTTATTCATAAGCATTTGTCACGTTTCCAGTTACAGAGAAAATCCGTATTAAAAATTGGCAATTTGTAACAAATGTAGATGATAATACAATGAGAGACGGATTTAATTTGAGAATCTTGGAGTCAGATTGCACTTAGGTATTTGGATGTGTGCTGAGGAATCAATCTGGGCGAATATTGTGTCTTCGATCGCGGAATATTGTCTTCGAAGAAGCGTTTATATCTTCATAATATCATATTGGTTCGTAAGTTTTGGTAGTCCAAACTTACGAACGTCTACTTATGACCTCTGGATTCTATTAATTGACTCTGATACGAGGTTACATTATGAGTGTTATGGGATGTTTTTATTCCGGGTTTAATACTAAAAACAAATAAATTGCGAGCAATGGAAGTCGTAGCATAACTTGACTTGCACTATCAGTTTAGAATTACGTCATTTTCATTAAAAATTATCAGTTGGAATTTACTGTTGTAAGTAATTTAATCATTGCTGTGATAGTTACTAAATAGTTGATTTATTATAACCAATTTGAGGTTGGTCTCATTGAAATCTACAGGTTTCTAGTTTTGTATCCGAGACTAGGGCTGTCACTGTCATTACGAATCTTTAAGTTGTCATGATTTGCTAAGTCTGTTGCCAATAGCGTTTTTTAATCAACGGTAGATATTTGATTACAATCGAAAATATAAACTATGATTTAATTACGGCTTTATATACAAATAAAGTCTTTTACTAAGCGAGGGACTCTGATAATATTTTTCATAAAATAGTGCGAACCTTTAGTTTTTAGGGTAATTTTTATCATGTTATGTTTATTTTTTTGATATTTCGATTTAATCATTAGCATTTTATTAATAATTTGTGTTTTGTTTCAGGTAATTTCCAGTTTCATTAACGAACAACACAACGGTATTTCATTAACTATTCAAAAGTTCTACATCAAACGTCATATTTCCATCTTTTTACAAAGTTGGTTAAAACCAATATGAATTTCAATCTAAAAACGTCTGATTTGGATAATTTGACGTAAATAGGTCCTGTTCTCTAATACAATGAAATATTTTCAGACCTCTCGTTGTAGTTAAGTGTCATTATCTAAAGAGGTCTACGTTTGTACGGGGTTTTGTTTCAATGAGTGAGCATAATTTTAAGAAATCGTCGGGCAAATAAGCTTTAATTAGATACTAGTTTTACTCGCGGCTTTGCTTGGAATTCGGTTTGTGACATGAAAACACAAATAGGAAGAAACATCTCTGAGTGCTATGACATATTTCATCACGGCAACGGACGTCTGAGTGTACGCGTGCGGAAGCTAGTTAACACATACATCAATATAAACTCATCCTTTAAAGCTCCTTAATACCAAGACGTAGGCCAATAAACGAACACATCGCCTATAAGGGCCATTATCGCGACGATTCAATATGTTTTACGCGTCCAACGAGCCTTCACCAAGTTGAGTAGACATAAAATGAAATACGTTTTACAAATATCCTACGATTTTTTATTTAATCGTATAAATATACCGGCCAATACAGTTCGGGAATACGAATAAAAAATCCACTTGCAAGTAACGGTCGCGGACATAAAAATAGAGCGGTTTTACACCTCACAAGGACTTATATCCGATTTTATGCCGGCATAAAAACGGCATTCGATAAAATTTTAACAGCCCGTGACAAGAACATCAACGTCATCTAAACTATGAATTGGCACGTTGGAGCATTTAAATGTTGCGTCACAGCACGCGAGTGCTGGATGATGTTTGAAATTGACACAAAATGGTATTAGAAATTGGATAATAAGGGTTTATTTACATTGTATCGATTTAATAATATCTATATGACGTTCTGAACTAGCTATGAGGTCATTAAAGTGCTCAATTTAAACGTTACAACACGCAGTCAACATAATGTAGTCTATAGCGTATGCTCTTATACGTATGTTCGCTTTACGCAGAGAAAACTCGTCTAAAAACCCACTTAAAACACATCGTGTGCACACAACCTTACTGTCTCAAATTCAAGACATCTATTATCTAAAATGTTAAAATAAATCTTTCACGTCAATTTCCTGTTCGTAAGAATCTTGGATGTTTAGTTGTACGAATGAACACAAGTGGCTATCTACCTCCAGATTGGAATTATCTAAGCTGTCCCAATTAGCAGACTGGAGCGTGACTACGAGCAATAAAACTAGAAACGGTCAACGAATCTACGGATTATGTTATTTAAGAGATTTTTAATCAATTTGACATTTACAAATGTGACAAGAGATAATATTCGATTGAAATTCTTAAGGTTTTATTACTATTTGTTAATTTTAATTCGTTATTTAAGTTAATCAGTATAATTATGCGTGCTGATATTATCCTTTGTGGGCAGTGACAGCATTTACCTTTTGACGCGCGATTCGTTCTTTATTTAATTCTTTAAAACAATTGGAACTACTTCTTACTTACAGAACATTTTAAATATTTTTTGTTACCGAGGTTAATTATTTGGGGTTATGGCTAGTGATAAATACAATTATAAATCAAGCAAGATTCTGTATCTTAAACCAAACACGGTAGGAAGAATAAACTTCATGCTTGAGTAAGCGTGGACCCTACAAAAGTTTTGGTTACTTACGCAATAATATTGGAGTGTATCGTTGGTTTCCACTTTTCTGCTTGATTGTTGTGTCTATGTTTTTATTAAAAACGTGAAGTTATTTTAAAATATGTGAATGATTTTTTTTATAATTAATAATAAAATATAAAGCTGAAAAGTTTGTTTCAACGCGCTCGTCTCAGGAACTACTAAATCAAATTTGATTTTTTTTTTTTCACTAATAGGAAAATATTACTCCTTAGTGCTATAGAAGCTAAGCCGCAAGCAAAAGCTGGTTTTTGATAAACCTTCTTTATTTATTTTTGGTTCGAAGCCTTAGTATAGTAACAAATATATATTGAAAATTATTGAATAACTATACTACCTTACTTCGTAGTGTACATTCAGTTACAAGTTATTAGGGAATTATATATTTTATCGTCTTGTTAATTAAAAGAAAATAATATCAAGTAACCGCGAAACAAATTAGGAAGATTATTAAACGGGATACATTGGCAGAAATACAACAATGCATCACATATTCCCATAATAGATTACATCAGACCATCATTTCTCATTTCAATGAATGGAACGGTTCCATTTGTAGATGAGCCACAAAAGATATGAGGTATATTTTTTACTTCCGAATAATAGGAATGATGTATTGTGATCTTTTATTACA
>NW_023593667.1:0-20957 GCF_014839805.1 Manduca sexta
TCTCATTGTACCTATTAATAGCCCGGTACACAAACATTTTACTAATACCAAGTGTATGGAGAGTTTTAAAAATTGCATTTGGCTCCATACCTACTTTGTGTAATGCTATCACAGCGATTCGATTCTCTTTATCACCCCACACCATTTTAATATCGCAAAATATTTTACAATGTATTGGCGCCAAAATGAGAAAACACAATGAACAATCGTATAAAAATGACAGATTCGAAATTCAAATGTAATATTTTTTTATAATTAAGTGTAACAGTATTTATGGCCAGACTAAGTATTTAAGAAAATATAAGTACATTCATTGACATCTGTAGCAAATATTTGATCTGGGTAAAGATGAATTATTTGCTAAAATGTACTACAATAAACAATTTATTTTTATTGCAATACACACATTGCGTAATCTTATAAGTGTGTGTTGAAGAAATACAATTTATTTATCTCGCGTTTAGTTTTATCGTGTTTGTGGATTTAAGTATTTTCGGGTCGCACCTGAGATAATGTGGCCGAAGGGGATTATAGCTTTATATTATTATTTTCAACACAAATATCTTTATTTGACATCGTGAAACATTAAAGACAAATAATATATTGGAAATAATTATAAGGCTTTGACATTAATATGTAATAATTTTACGCACTGCATACGTCAGTGCGAAGGGTGATATTTTCCGAAAAGAAACCTGACACAACATATAGTATCCAATATGCATAAATGCGGTTTGGAAATCGTTCCAATGAAAATTAGATTTATTTATTTTATTTAAAACTTTATTGTACAACGTAAATATAAAAAACAAGTCATTTTTTTAACATACGTTAAGAAAGGGAAGCCGGTTGGAATCGGGTGATATGGACTTTTCGCTATTGGCACATGTATGGAATTACCCAATGAAGTATAATGGAATTACCCAATACTCCAAATGAAGAAAAAAATTCAAGCAAAATACCCGACCAATACATTTTCCTCACTCCAGCTCACAATACGACGTACAGTCAATAAATCAACGGATTCATTAACCACTGTCAGTAGTGTTAGTGTATTTATGTCTAATATATTAGCTCAGTTCCCGATTTAATTAACGCTTATCAATGGCTCTAGCATTCGCTGAGTAATCACTGAATATCGATTGAGCATCTTAAAAGTGCTGATGGATATATGAAGATATGAAAAGCGAAATTAAAAGACTGTTAAGTGTTAGGGAATTACTAAGAAGAGCGTTTGCTGGTGGAAAATAGCTTTTATATAAGTCCGGAGGCCACGTACAGGCAAGCGAAATGTCGGACGCCCGCCTACAAGGTGGACGGACGACCTGGCTAGGGTCGCAGGAAGTCGCTGGATGCAGGCAGCTTCCAACAGGTCGACGTGGAGATCCTTGGGGGAGGCCTATGTTCAGCAGTGGACTTCCTGTGGCTGAGATGATGATAGGCCCGGATAGCGACCACTGTACACAAGGTGTTAAAACATTTATTCCCTTATTCATAGACATTATTTATCTAAGGACGGAGCATTGCTGTGATAACATGTCTGTTCCTCAGCTTTGTTTATCTGACAGCTTGCTGTTTGTTCAGTTTTGTTTATCTGACAGCCAACTAGATTCAAGTTATGTCTCACTATTAGCCAATCACAAGGGCCCTATGTCTACTCACTGCGAAGACTGCCATGCTGTCCGCATTGAGAAACAGACTTGTTATCACAGCAAAGATAGAGATTAGAAATATAACGTCTATGAATAAGCGGGTTAATATTAGGTGATATGTTCGTTTAACTGTTAAGGTAAGAAATGGTGTAATTAATGCTGTCTGCTAAATGAATGATGCGTCCAATATTCGAATTAATTTCGTCTGAATAATGTATACAGCAATATGAATAAATCAAATTTTTTTATTCCACGAAACGAATATTGGGTGACGCACTTTTAACGCCCAGACTATAAGTGCAAAACTATTTATAAATTAAGCTATAAGACGTAGAGTTCATTTCACGATACAAGAATGAATTATCGTTTTATTTAATTAAAATTTAACTCTCAAAATAATTATGAAAATGAGTATACAATTTACTATATAACACAAAGACTTTAGTCCATTTTATTTATGTTAAGAAACCACGATGCCTTAGCCGTCAATTTTAAACCTTAATATTATAGGTATTTAGTCATTTATTCTATATAGCCCTGCGTAGTATGCCAGTTCCAGTTTCCATTAGCAGCGATCGTTTTCATCCCGTTCCCTCCGTGCACGCGTATCGATTGTGCCGCCGCTGACGGTTTGACCTTTAGCCACCGCTCACGAGCCGCGCATTCCGTTAAATGCATTTAAGAAGCTTTGTCTAACCTACTTATGCGGTGTCGAGCGTCTTGTTAGTTCTTCAGGAAATGTATAAAGAATAGGCACCAAATAATTTTCAAGGAAACGCAGTGGATAGATAGGTAAACGAGGGCCTATGTGCAAAAAATGGGGTTAGACCCTATAAAACGATCGACGGCAGTTTTAACTAATGTGTAGCCCTGAGCGGACACAAAATAGGTTCTGGATTTAACGATGGTCAGATGTTTTGTTAATTTTCGCATGTGGTTGACCTAAAAAAGGTCCTGCAGTTAAGGGTGACCTTGCTTCAGTTTGAGGATAAGGTCCTGGTCAAAGTCCGGGCAATACCTAGTCTAAACGAGATGATACGTCTCTGAGAAAACGCGATGATTAAAATAAATTATTTCTCGAATTTACATACATGTACAAAGGCAGCGAACGATACCGACGCGTGGGTTTATTACAAAATGTACGAGAAAACTCATTTCATTTCTGTGATGCATTTAATTCAGCTGAACGTAGTAGATAAAAAGGCATCGAAACAGAAGGAAGCGAGTTAAATACACACAGCGTTACATAACATTTTAACGGTGATATCAAGTTAGCGAGGCGGCTGTTGGAGCTTTTTAAAAGCTTGCCAGCACCACAGCCGCGGGCATCCAACTGAGCCCGATAGCGAAAACAGAAATAGTAAAAACTTTACTTGGACATAGGATTTTAAAAATTGTTTTTAGAGTTTTTTGCATTTGCCATGTTACTCAGGGTCTTTGGAATCTGAACCGTATCAGCTATAATATCAGTAATTAACTTCGATACTGAATCTATCTTTATTTAATGATACTTAAATATGTAGGTAGTAAATTTGATTTTTTATTTGTACATGTGTAATTTTAGACTACATATTTGCATGTTACATGTTTGTTTTTATTACTTCGTTTTAATCAGTGAACATTAATTAATATGGCTTACAATTTGTTCGCACATTTTCGCATGCATAGATACGTTATTGAATTGTTTGTCTCTATTCGAATTCGAATGTGATGGGACACAGCTGCGTGAGTAAAAATTTTAAAATGATTCAACGTTAAGGCGATACCTCAAGGTCCATTTTCATACATTTTGTTTCACCTTTAATCTGGGTAACTAAACAAGTATTGGCAAGTAAAGAATTTAAATTCACGTCTAGTTAGTGATTAGTTCTCGCAGTTGAAAGAAAAACGTAAAAATAATTAATAATCATGGATATTTCGGCCTTTAAAATTTAATATGACGAAATTTTAAAGGCCGAAATATCCATGATTAAAGGTGAAACAAAATGTATGAAAATGGACCTTGAGGTATCGCCTTAATTACATTTTCTCTGACATTCACACGTACAAAGTGTTACTGTCGAAACAGGAAGTATGGGGATATCGCATCATCTAGATTCTAGATAAGTATATACGGGTGTAGCCTTGTTCTGGGCCGTGTGAAAAGAATACATTAGTCCGTTTTGTGTTTGGTTCTGGTTCTTGTGTCTCATAATTCTATCTTACTAATATTATAACTAGCTGCCTCCGTGGCGTATGTGTATGCCATACGAGTAAAACTACCGCACTGAGGTCCTAGGTACGAATACAAAGATAAAAGTGACTGCGTTTTCTATCTTAAGAATTACTCAGTCGCAGCTCGGAGTCAGGAAGTTGGCGGTGTGATACCCCGTGCCTCGAAAGCACGTGAAGCCGCTGGCCCTGCGCCTCATCTCTATGGTCAGATTACCGTCCCACCGATGCCTTCACCGATCCTGGATTCGAACCCAGGACCTTACCGTGGTAGTTGTACTTGTACCATGTACAATTGTAACTACGCCATTGAGGCAGTCAATTTGCATTTATATTAGTAAATTAAGAATATTTGATATTTATCTATTCTTAATGATCTTACGAATCCTTTACTATACAGGGTGTCCCAGAAAGTAGTGTCAAGCGGAGGTCCAGAGATAGAACACCTCTTGGGGTATCCGAATCATCCCCATGTATGTTCCGCGATTTTTAATAGTTTTCGAGTTATGAATATTTTTCTGAATTTTTGAGAATTTCCGATTTCCAAGGAAGTGCAAGGGGTGTTCTATCTCTGGACCCCGCTTGACACTACTTTCTGGGACACCCTGTATAATGGGTACTTTTTAAAGCAATATATAACAGCTTTCACTGTAATATTCTACTGTGTCTAAAATAAACTAATAACCACGAACACCTCCATAAAGACCCAAACATGGTATATATCCTGTCTATGCTGGTAACGATGTTTGTACTGGACAATCTCCCTCAGTGTAATGCTCTTTCGACGCTATTGTAGGGTTGTCACCTTCGAGAAAAATAGATAAGAGTTTTGTATACATTGTATACGTGTACGCTGTGTAGGTTGGTATATTTTCATATTTCTATAGAGCATGGGATCTGGATATTAAATTAAATTTATAGGACCAGTTAGTTCTTTTTTTAAAAAATGAAACAGTGCGCAATTGCAATAGATATTTTATTTTTAATTTGGATCCAAAAAGTCATTATCTTACAAACTATGTACAAATTAATAATTTAATACAATAGACCTACAGTGCCGAATAGTTAATTGTTATTACAAAAGAAATACGCTATAGTAGCAGTGTACAGATTAAATAATACGTAATAATAAAATAATTGTTAATGCAGGATTTTTATTTCCAGTAACAAAGCCGATGAACTTTTAAAAGCCTATCGTTCGTGAAATTGTACGAACATTTTATTTATGGACAAGGGTTAACGACTTCAGATGTCTAATGTTATCTAAATTTCCTAGAATTTCGCATTTCCACGAAAGGTTTAATAGACCTTTCGTCTCCCACGCATGTTATATTTACATCCTAAGTTTTAGAATATCCTAAGCCCTTTTTTATAATTTGATTATTAATTCAGTTATCATATCATAAATCTTACGATTTCTTTGTGTTATTACTAATCGTTGCGTTTATTACTAATCGTTGTTTCTTGTCGTATTTTTTATGATAATAATTTTTAGACGTCCGACATATGTCTGTCACCAATAACTCTCTTTTGGATCTAGTATTATTGTCATTAAAAAGTGGGCAACCTATCTTTGTTACAACAGCCTCCATTGCACAGGGGCGATTAGGCTTTAAAGTTACAACTAGATGTCGCGAGGTCGATTCTCGACAAGTCAACAATTTGTCAAATCTAATAATATATATAAAATAATCGTAATCCAATAAGTGCACGATAACCTACCTGGTAAAGGAACAGATTACCGGGACGAAATACCGCAGTTCCAAATCCAAAGAACCTCAGATTTTTTGAAGTTACATGTGTGTTGTGTATCAATTATCTTTCGCTTTAACCTTGAATACATCGTGAGGAAACCCATATATATCGATGGATGAAACCTAAACACCTAATAATTTCGATGGCATTTGAAGTCTGCCAACTCGTGCTAGGCCAGGGTGGTGGACTAAAGCCTGAACCCTTTCAGAATTAGAGGAGCTCCGCACTCAGCAGTGGAACAGTACTATAAAGGAATAGTATTATTATTATTACACAATCTTTTGCTTCGTATCTACGTAATGAATCCGAATTTTCGAACACAATACATTTAAGAAACAATTAAGAAACAGGACTATATTAGCAGTGGCGAAGGGTGATATTTTCCGAAAGAGAAACCGTCACTTATAGGTACTAATTATATGCATAAATGCGGTCTGGACATCTTTTTAATGATAGTTAAATTTTACATAAATTACGAAAGGGAAGCCGGCAGGAATCGATTTATATGGACTCTTCGTCACTATTAGACGTATGTATGTAACTACCCATTACTAATAAAAAAAAAAAACCAAGCAGAATACCAGAACAATACATTTTCCTCACTCCAACTCACAATACGACGTAGAGTCAATAATGCAACGAAATTTTTAATGAAAGTTAAAATTTACATAAATTACGAAAGGGAAGCCGGCAGGAATCGGGTTAAAAGGACCCTTCAACACTGGATATTAGGGTAAATAAATATTATATATTTTCCCTTTTTTATCAAAAATTCTCGGAGTGATTTCTATCTTAAAGAACCTTGTCCTTGATTGCGGTAACATTGTTAATCAACGCGATCTATGCACAGTGAATGGTTCTTCTTTCACCGGATATTGCGAACGCAGCATGACGTAATAGGTTACATGTCCACACGTTTCGTTTTGAATGGACTGTCCCTCTTCGCTAATTTTGCAACAAAGGTTGTAAAGTGAACATATATGTCGCAGAATCAGACAAATTAGAAAACAGATTTTCGTTTGTATCCGCCATATCGTTATTTCTCAGTCAGTGCGCACAACCGGCGCGGTCGCCTTCTCGAGAGCAACTGACTCTGCCTCGATCAAGCGTACAACTGACAGATAGTATGACGTTTCACTCTGAAATTGACAACTCAAAGTGTTGCCACTCGAAATATTAAACTATTACGGAAATAAACAAATAGACACATTATAATTCCCTTACACGGCCATTCTGGCAGCCGACGCGCTCTCGCGTTGGATAATACATCAGTTGTAAATATCAACCTAGTACCAGCAAAGCGTTTTAAACAGCTTTCAGCGTTAGCAACACAAAATGGTTCATTATATTCTAAAGCTTCAAAAGCTTTTACCATAATCTCTCAGTAAAGCGTTGAAGCTTTCAACGTAACCTCATAGCAAAGCAATTGCAGCTTTAAACATAGTATCGTAGCAAAGCGTTCAGCTTTCAGCATAATCTCACAGCAAAGCGTTGCAGCTTTCAACATAACCTCATAGCAAAGCGTTAGAGCTTTCAGCATAACCTCATAGCAAAGCGTTAGAGCTTTCAGCATAACCTCATAGCAAAGCGTTAGAGCTTTCAGCACAAACTCATAGCAAAGCGTTAAAGCTTTCAGCGCACGATAGGAGAATAAGTTTTCTGTCAGCAATAATTACTAACCATTTATTAACTGAACTTTGCAATCATCAGAAAAGCAAAATAACACTTTCTTCATTGAAGCTAAACTCGAACTTAAAAGATCAACTAATTCTACAAATCATTTAAACGTCGATTTCACAGTTAGATGTCTCATTACTAATCAAGACATCAACGTTTATAACGATGACTATGAAGTAATCAAATTAATCATCTATTTCTTCAAAATCTACAGAATCTAAAAATTCAGACAATTCTGGCAGGCTAGCTGGATATCTGCGTAATCGTTCATGACAAACTTACTGACCACGTCCCCCAGATATTGGCTCGACCATGTAACGCTCATTTGGACAAAGTTTAGTTATTTTACAGGGTCCACTAAACTTCTCACTTAATTTGTTAATTATACGGGGATTTCTTTGGACTAGAACCAAATCACCTATAGCAAAAGGACGAATCGTGGCTTTATTAGCATCATAGCGGATCTTATCTTTCGCTGCTTGCTCGTCCATCCTACCTTTAGCTTTCTTTTCTCAGTTCCATCAGCTCTTGATCATTATGAACGTTCAGATTAGCTGCGAGATAGTTTAACTTAGGTGGATATTTGTTACAACCCATTAACAATTGAAATGGACTCTTTCCTGTGCTTTTAGATATAGTGCAATTCAAAGCCAGTTGAACTTCTCCCAAAGCAGATTTCCAAGACTTCTTTTCATGATTTTCGGATATTGTAAAACAATTAGTTAGTACGGACATTATCCGTTCTACTTGCCCATTGGCTCGGCATACGCCGCTAGCTATTTCATGAAACTCAATGGACCACTCTCTACATAGACTCTGAAACTCTTGACCAGTGAAAGCAGTACCTTGATCAGAGATAATTCGTTTGGGTGTTCCGAATATGTGAACGAAGTTTCGTAGGGCTTCGCAAGCAGATCGCGAAGTTAAGTCTTTAACAGCGGTTAAATGACAAAATTTTGTGAAAGCGTCTACGATAACGATTACATATTCTTTAGATAGCCTCCCACCCGTTAATTTGCCGCTTGTATCAATATGAATAGTATGGAATGGCTCCGCAATCTTCTCTATAGGATGTAAAGCAGACTGTTTTCTTACGGAAGGGTTTTGTTTATTTTACATGGTAAGCAATGATCAATATACGCTCGAACAGACGAAGTCATATTGGGGAACCAAAAATATTCTCTTATTTTCGACAAAGTTTTATCCCAGCCTAGATGTTTTAATTCATCGTGAAATTTTTGAATTATTTGCCAACGAAAGTTTTTGGGAATTATTATTCTACTTAGAGTTTTGCCATTTACTTGAAAATTTTATAAAGTAAATTGCCTTTGTAGGTATATGATGACCTAAGGTTAGTGTCTATTGTGTCATTTTCGATGGATTCTATGATACGTTTAATATCGGAATCCATCTTTTGTTCGGCCTGTAACCATTCGTCATTTACGCGCGAGACGTTTACCTCTTTGGAGTTTATTGGATTTCGACTAAGATAGTCTACATGAGGGATCCTTTCACCTTTCGGTACTCTATTTCGAAATCAAAGGTTTGCATGTACGCCCACCATCTGTGTACGCGAGGCAAAAGTTCACGTTTATGACGTGATGCTTTTAAGGCATTACAGTCTGTAACGACCTTGAATTCCCTACCGAGTAGGTAGTGCCGAAAATGTTTTAGCGCCTTAAACACTGCTAGTCTCCAGCTCGTAGCTGTGGTATCTACTTTCCACATCCGTTGTTCTTTGGCTGAAGTAAGCAATGACTTTGAGCTGATTGTCATCTTTTTGAAATAGAATCGCGCCATATCCAATTGAACTCGCATCCGTGTGGAGTTCTATTGGTTTAGGGTCAAAAATCGCCAGTACGGGCGTGGTAGTCAGATACCCTATCACAGTGGCATGGGCTTTTGTATGTTCATCAGTCCAATTCCACTTGGCATCTTTCTTGGTGAGCGCGTACAGAGGCGCCATGATAGTTGAAAAGTTGGGCACAAACTTCCTAAAATAGCCAGCAAGACCATTGAATTGCCGTAGCTCTTTGACACAAGTCGGTAAAGGAGCGTTGGCTAAAGCTTTTATCTTTTTAGGATTAGGTGTGATACTATTGTCACTTATAACATAGCCCAAATACTCAACTGAGGACTTCAGAAAGGAGCATTTCCTCCAATTATAAGCGAATCCAGCTTCTGATAGAGCCGATAAGACTTGTTCTAAATCTCGGAACGCTTCCTCTTTCGTTTTAGAGAATACAAGAACGTCGTCCATATAGACAAGGGCCACTTTGTCTTTTAACCCTTTTAGTGCCTTATTGATGGCTCTTTGGTATACCGAAGGCGCGTTACAAAGACCAAAGGGCATTTTCAAATATTCCCATACACCATCAGGTGTGATAAACGCAGTTTTTTCGATATCGCTCTGGGACGCCATCAAAATTTGGTGGAATCCAGACGCCATGTCTAAACTCGAGAAATAAGAAGCCTGCCCGAGGGCATCAATTTGTTCGGATATCAACGGCAAGGGATAACTGTCACGCACTGTATTGGAGTTAAGCTCTCTATAATCGACGCAAAGGCGGTCTGACCCGTCCTTCTTCTTCACGAGTAAGGCAGGGCTTGAAAATGGGGAGGAACTCTCACGTATAATGCCCTTCCTCTCTAAGTCGGCTATTATTTGTCGCATCACAGTTCGTTCAGATGGAGCTAACCGATACGGATGTCGTTGTACAATTTTATCAGGGTTTTAAGCTTAATTTGCATTTTACCTGTACTTACAGTCGTCGTAGAATTTCCGCTAGTAAAATTATTCTCATGTTTTTCCAGTATGATCCTCAATCTGTCGATATCACATTGCTCAACTAGATCCGTGTTAATATTATCTAGCTCCAAGTTGGTATTTTGTCTAAGACACACGTTAACACTAATGTCTCGTGCTATCTTAGCACCGTCACTATTGAGGGTAAAGACCAACCCAGGGGTTTTAAATATATCTCTACCCAAGATTACATCGTGGGGCATTAAATGCGAATCAACAATAACGAACGTTATTTCCGTATGAAAACCGTCAAACTCGGCATAAGTGGTCATTTTTCTAAATGAAAAGAATGGTTTACACCCAATACCTGTGAGACGGGTAAACGAAATTTCTTTTTTATCTGGTAGACAATCAGCTATTTCCTTTTTAATAAGTGAGCACTCTGAACCACTATCAATCAATGCTTGTAGCTTATAGCCACCTATGCACATTACAATCAAAGAGTCATTGGGCGGTGAACAAACATTGACAGATTTTGTTTTCAACTTAGGGTCCTTAAGATTCTTTAACTTTTCATCTCTTTGCTTTGTAAAACAAGTAGGTTCAGAATGTCCAGGTTTATGGCAATAAGAACATTGTACTGGCTTATCATTGGATTTATCGGTTGGCGCCCGTGGATGGGCGGTGGTTTCATTTTTACTATAATTTTTATTGCGGAGCAATAAACAATGACGTTTTAAGTGCCCTATTTTGTTACAATAATGACATCGCCGATCTATGGGCATGTCGTTCATTCTAGTTCTTTTAAAACATACTGGTTCAGGCTCATTACGGGTCTTATCAAATTGTCTTTTGGAGCTCTTGATGTTAGGGTACGTACTCAAATGTCTATCAAGTGCAACAAAGTCTGTTGGGGTATTTTTAAGTAAATCAGTACGTACCTGAACATCCACAATGCCAGAGATTACAACCTCAATTTTATTTGACTCACTCCAACCGGTCTCCAGACGATCTATGAGCGCTAACTTGTTGGTTGAATACTCAATGTATGTTGCCGCCTGATCACTTTTGTATTCCACCATGTCGCGAAACAAGTCATGAAACCTTTTTGTAGCAGCAAACTGTCGAGTGAGTCGTTCCTTTAACTCCTCCCAAGTTTTGCACAAGGAATACGACCGTGCTGCCCACTTTTTTGCACGTCCGTTTAAATGAGTGAACACAGCATTCCTGGTCTCATAGTCTGTCCAGGAGTTGTTTTGTCTATGCTGGTCAATTTCTTCACACCATTGTGCTGCAGTAAACTGACAATCATCTGGATCAAATGGTGGTAAATAAATCTCACTTGCCTTCAGTTTTCTCCGTTCCGCGGCACTTGTTGAGGGTCTCTGGTTGGTGTTCTGGAGACCCGTCATCATATTTTGAAAAAATATGGCCCAGGTTTCCGGTGAAGGTACACCTGGTCGATCCGCTTTAGGCAGTGACGATTTTTCTGTCATATTTTCTGTAGAGTCATATTGCGGCGTAAAATATGCTTGATTCTGAGTAATTTTCTCGCAGGATTCTTGTGGAAGCGATCCCACCGCTGCTGTCGCAGAATCAGACAAATTAGAAAACAGATTTTCGTTTGTATCCGCCATATCGTTATTTCTCAGTCAGTGCGCACAACCGGCGCGGTCGCCTTCTCGAGAGCAACTGACTCTGCCTCGATCAAGCGTACAACTGACAGATAGTATGACGTTTCACTCTGAAATTGACAACTCAAAGTGTTGCCACTCGAAATATTAAACTATTACGGAAATAAACAAATAGACACATTATAATTCCCTTACATATAGTAGCACGCACAGCCTTTATTTGTAAAGCAGTTTTTAAAATCATGTTTTCACCATAAAAAGTACAAAATGTACCGTTCTAACACTAAAACGTGGTCACGTCAGTGAGTTACTCGTGTGCCTTTGACGTGTGACGACGCAAACAGTCTGTCCGAGACCGACGTCCTTTGACGCTAGCTCCAGTGTTAAATATTAAATTATTCATGAGGCTGGGATCACGTTGTACAGTGAACAGGCCAAAATGTCGCCTTTCGATAGACTATCAAAGTAGTATTGTGAATTAAGTGAATATGTTGAATAAGTGAAATGGTGATTATAAACAGAAGAATATTGATATTGATTTCTTATGTTTATGCGAATGTTAGACATTGAAATAAATCTATTTTGTGGTGACCATGACGGCTGCAAAGTCTTCGAAACGTCGGGGGAAAATTATATTATAAAAAACTGCGATAAAATAGTTTTATTTCCATCAAGAATATTGAATTTTCTTTCGCGTTGTGTGCGTAGTCTACACTTCGGAATGGATAGATATTTTTGTATCGGAAAGATATTAATTTCGTTTAGGATTTTTTTTAGTTCAACCTTTGTGGGCGATAGGATCATTCGTTTATTAGTGATCTCCACCGCCCACTGACCCTCCAAAGATAGAGGATTTTATGTATACAAAGACATTTTATATTGGTCATAAAATAAATAGAAGTCTATAACAGTAAACAATTACAATCTACAAATCTATATATAATCATTCTTAAAACGAAACTAAACGTAACATTGCCAGAAAGTGGCTCGAATGCTGAGCTATAATTGATGTGTTTTGCTGATAATGCTTACCCGTTTGATGGCTTATGGACACTAACATATAGGTTATACAAAGGTGCACTAAAAGCTTAATGGAGCATAACTCCTGACCTACCTGGTGCCTAATAGATAAATGAATGCCAAGTTGTACCATTGTTTAAGTGTTCTCTAATAACTGGAGTTCAGTTATGAATTATTTGTGTTTGCTGAGCACTTATATAAGTTATAGTAGTACCCTAATTGATGTATAGTATCAATATGGTTGCTTACTATATTAAAATTTTGTTAAAAAGGCAGATGCCAAAAGATTGTAATTTATAGAGTTGGTTTTAATATGTTTTTTTTTGCCGTAAAATAAAAACTTTGGTTGTAATTTGTGAGTGTTGTGCACTCCTTTTATTGATACCTACATCGGCCTTTGTACACATCAAAATGTGATTTAACACTTTGTATTAGAAATAAGCAATGTATGCACTATGTTCTGTTGGAGAAACTTGTTAAAATAAATAAATAACAGGGAAACGAGTACTTATTGTATGCAAAATAACATCAAAACTGCCACTTCACGCCTGTTTTGTGTGAGGTTGTGACTATAGGCATATTGCGATATTTTACAGTATGACTTTACTTTAATCTAAACTTTATATTAGCATACAAACACGCAATTATATAGAAGTATAACATGAAATTGCAGACGTATTTGCTGGTGGTAGGATATATTTTTTATCCACCCAGATAGCGACCGTTCACACGGTGTTAAAACCCGCCATGGTGGCTTACATAAGTCTGTCACGTTCCGGGATCAGCCTGTGTATATCCGGTTCCAACAGGCCGGCATAATTGTGTCGACTGCCATGGGTAATCATGTCACATCAGTCGACATTCTATTGGACCCCACACCATTTACCATCAAGTACAGTACACACTGCAGTCACATTGCAGTGCTCGTACAAATAAATGCAATTACTTCTAAAATAAAACTATATCAAATCCATAGCCTACGTTTACCAAGCTGTAAGGCTAATCCCTAAATTTCAACACTACACTAAACAATGTATACCGTACTGCATAAATATCATCCCAAGGTTTAACTTCGGGTGCGTCGCACACCATCAACAACTAAATTAGGCCTTAATTAAGACAACGGGTCTGTTCGCTTGTAATTAAGGCATCTATTTGTGAATTAGTCTGACACGATGAAGATACTGCCGTAAGAGCTACGGACTTTGGACCCTTGGGTATAATAGTATAGAGTATGTTTAAAGATATTTCTGAAAGAAATTTGTGGTATTTATATTTAGGAGTAAATAATTTTTAAACTGTATATATGTTTGGTTTTATTTTTTGTTTTATTCTGTTTGTTGAATTTAAAAGCTTTTAAATGACGTAATTCTGTGGTTTTTTAAAATTCTGTTCTTTAGGTAACTGAGGGAAAATTTTGTTTACGCATATATCTCATTTTTGAAATTATTTGTTTAGAAAATAAAGTAAAACTTATATAATAACAATTCATACAATTTAAAGGTGTTTTATGACAATTCTCGCCCTCGTAAAAGAATTGCTTAAAATTCTCTAAGGCGTAAATCCCCTAAAATTGTCGAAGAATATTTCGACTATTATCATTTTGCAGTTATTTATAGCTGTGGGGATGAAGTTGCTAAAACGATAGTAATATTCCGTCGAATTTATTATGAATAAGTGCTATTTAAACAAGAATAAAAGCTATTACGATGTACCGTTTTCGGATATAAATCACCATGATGGAGGCAATTAAAGCCGTCATTTATAAACGATACATACATATCTGTATGCTAGGTACGTGATATAACGTGCATCGTTTGACCTTTCAGTATACAGGTATATAAGCACCGGATATCCTGTATGTTCTGGGAAAAACTCCCTCAAGTCACGGACGCATCTAACAATAGGCTATTACACTCTTTTTTGAAAAGTGTCTCAAATTAATCTTAAGGTGATAAAATACCACTAAAAATTTTATAAAAAAAATATTCAATTAATAAGTGCCATTAAAATATTACATTTTCAATTTTCCCGCATAAAGAAACGAAAACGCTAGAGGCCACGTTGCTGACGTCATCTCGACAGTAAACATCAAGTAACAACGCTGTGCATAGAGAAAGAGGAAATTATTACAATTAAAATGAGCTACTATCCTTATCATTGGTGTGTTGTTTCTGAATGTCAGAATACTAGTGTAAAAACGCCAAAAAATTGTGGATTCAAGTGCCAACTGATATAACTATGAGGAAAACTTGTTTACAACTTGCGAGAAAAGATCCAAATTAATTGTCCGAAAAATTTGTCTATTTCGAAAAATTTGAAATAGTGAACGCGGATTGACACTTCATGTAGTTTACTGCCTTGATGACGTCATGTCAGGGCGGTATTCGTTTCGCATATTTGTAAAACAGATAAAAACTCAAAACTTTAAATTGAATAAAAAATATATTTTATAATTTTATGAACTGCAACTACTATTTTCCGATTGCTTTGTGATTAAACTATTTCATTTATGTATTTTTTCTCACATACACTAAAATACCCTATTCTTTTGTTCGTTTTAGTTTTAGAAGAAAAAGGACAAGTTTATTTTTACCTACGACTCTGCCTTTGGGTTTATTGAGAGTTCGAGACAAACTAAAATTTTAACTGGAATTATTATCCCTTTCCAATACATGTCTAAGACAAAGGGTTTTCAAGTTTCAACTAATCCCGCCGGTTTTCGGGTTTTGTGTTAGCGATTTTGGACTGACAGTTATGTCTCTTAAGAATATTATGCTCTGAGACCGGCTACAACTTAATACTAGTCAATAATCTGAATTGAGAATTATGATAGAATGCAAATTTTGATTCGGTATCAGCTGTTCACACTGATTAATAAAGTCTTTGGTCTGCAGGGTCACGTTAAGTACAAAAGAGGAGATAAGTAATTTTATTTATGGCGAACCTTGAAATAATTGACTTAAATTTAAGCATGGGTGGTTGGAGTTTATCGCCATGTTGAAGAATATGCCATATTGAATTTTCATTCGTTATAAAATATCTAGCTACGTCATATGTAGAGATATAAAAACTATAAATAAAATAAAATGCTTTATTCATCACGTAGGCGAACATAGTTGCGCTCATGAATAGTCAAGGTACATGAAAATAATTAATTATTACTCTAATTAATTCGCTTATAAAATTTCAGACATATTGGACAAAAAATAAATCAAAGAGTACAAAGTTAACAAAGCCAACTCGGGCTGACAGGAAAGATGATGATATGATTAAAAGATACATATTATAGTGCCACTGTTTACCATTTACAGAATAAAGGCATGCATTTATAATTCCGACATTTTTAATTCGCTAAATGAAACAGAAGGAATAGCAAGTTCGTAAAATAACAATTGAACACGTAAGTAGACGCTATGTGATAGGTTTTCGCAAGTTTCCCGTCCACGCACGCACGTTTCGTATTACGTTACTTATGACGTGAAGGATACTAATCCCATATTGTGCCAGCAATGTATCAAAACATTTAGGCTACGTACAGACAACCGGCCTTTAAGACGCCAGGGTATTTGTAATATAAGGAAGCTTATGAAATTCTTGAGTGTTACTCTACTACAATATAAGTATGTCGCAAATTGCGAAGCTTCCAATAATCAAATTAGTATATGTCTGCGTATAGTTTTGTCTCTTAAATGGTCCTTGTTCCGGTTAGTTTTATTATAACTATTTTGGACGGATAGAATTTTACTTAATTAAAATATAGCAATTTTGCCAATTTACACGTTATTAAACTGCTGTTCATTTCCATTACCGAAGGCCCCTAATCTTAAACTAGAAGCCCCTGTACAAATCCAAAAACTCACATTACAATTTCTCTAACATTGTGACCGTTTTTAGGTGTTGATTAATTATAATTTTAACGATCCTCTAAAAAAATAACCATAATAACAAATTCCAAAGCATATCTCCTTTCCATGTTTCCAGTAAGATATAATAAAACTCGCTTCGAATGTTTCCGAATGCAAGGCGACCGGAGCGCCGTGTTCAATATTCTAGACGCGCTGTCCCCCGGGAGCGAGGCGACTTGTACCTCATCTTGTACCACAATTTCATAGCGATGGAACACGCGTTACAAGTGGACAAGTCGGAAATCCGTGTTTGTTGGTTTGTATTGTATGTTAGAACATCGATATATGTACTACGTACTAGATTTGGCGTTCCGCACATTCACCGTGTTCAACTGAATTGAACTGTTATCCATTCAAACAGATTTTAGTATGGTGTCAATATTGATGCTTGTGGCTGTGTACGGAGTACGCTCATAATATAAAAACGCTAGTCTAAGTACAAACTTGGATGTGACTAAAATATATTGGTGAAATAAGTAAAATTATTTGTTATTTATTTAAGTTAATAAATTGATTGTGACAATGACGTTTTAGTTGCCATTTTAGTTCAGATTTTGAACAAATAGTTTATATGGACGTTCGTGTATAATATACGTCAATATGTTAGAATGTAAAGTTAGGCGTGGAGGATATAGTATGTTATATGATAAGGATGTATGTTTGTTTCTATATAACTCGCATAATTTCTTCTGTCAAAGGAAATATTTGGATAGTACGTAATTTATTTTGTACGTGCACGCCATAGCGACCCCATTGCAGCTGATGGTAAGTGTAGATGGTGGACTTTGAGGCATAAAATCCAGTCTTCAATCACCTGCGTTGATCTAGGACTTACTGTGAAATTTCATACAAATAAATTCATCGATTTATTTCTAACAAACTTTTTTTCATACTTGCACGGTAATGAGACCCATTTGCGCCTGATGGTAAGTGAAGTGGGGTCCAATATAATGTCGACTGACGAGAGATGATTACCCCTCGGCAGTCGAAAAATTACGCCGGTCTGTTGAAACCAGATATACACAGGTTGATCCCGGAACACGACACACTTACCTGGGCCACTATTGCGGGTTTTAATAACTTGTGCACGGTGGCCGTTAGATCCGGCGAATATAAAATATATCCTACGACCTGCAAAATTATGTTTTCGATGCATCTAAGTCAAATAGTTATGTATTTAATCACAGTTAATTTATTCATTACATTTATTAGACTTACATTTATCGATATAAATGTAAGTCTAATAAGTGTAATACTAGTTCGATAACTAGTTTAGTTGCAATAAGTACATTTCTCAAAACTAATCGTACCCACGCGAACAATGCATCGATGTATTGTTTAGGGATATTGTGCGTTACAATGCAGACTCGCCGAACCCTGCGCAAGTCAAAATCGATACTTATCAGTCTAACCATAAACTAATAGAACGCTTTATCATGACAGCTCATAACATAACAGTAATAACACTTATCTACGATGTTTTCGCGCATAAAATATGTGTTTTGAGTTGCATCAGTTTGCAATACGTGTGCGGAGTTTATGTCAAACCGTGGCAGAGTTTCTATCATTATTCTTTTGTTCAACATGAAAACAAAGGCTAAGTTGCGAAATGCATCCCACTTTCATAGCAATCATATTCTACAACGGAAAAATAATAGTTCTCAGGGACATTGTTGATGATAAATGAATGTGTCCTTTGACATATAAAGCTGAAGGGTTATGTAAGGAGTAAGCAGATCTAAACTGGGATTATTGCTAAGAAGGTTTTCATTTAAGATTATATCTATTACGACTTTATTTTGCAAGAGCCCTAAAATTGTATTACTTGAAGAGATCCTGAACTGTAATTATAATGTTTTCTCCTCTTTTATTTGTAATCCACATTACGAGTGTTTGGTAAAAGTAATCTGTTTTCCCAAGTGAGAAGGCTTAGTTACGTAAACTAGGAAATTGTCTTGATCGTTATGTTTACGCTTGTCTTATTTGAGTATAGAGCTCTTTTAAGGAGGCGTTCAGTAAGTCTCACTAACACTGGATGAGAACCATCGCGTGCTCCATAGAGATCAATGCGAGATTTACAATGAAACCTTGTATTAACCTCATTCGCTTAAACATTACGTCTCGATTTCTTTGTGCTGTTCTCGTGTGCGGGAATTATTTGACTTAACCTCTATTTCGTGCATCGAGTTTTTTGTGATATTTATTTATTTATCAATTAAGTATAACAAAAGCTTACAGTGGAAATACACCAAAACGCTTGAGAAAAAAAATAAACAGGCAAAATAAAAGAAAACATAAACCAATGGACCAACCAAAATATAAACCAATAGACTATGTTTTCGAATATTCAAAAAGTTATATAGGTAATAATATACTTCGCTTGCTAATCTTTAAATTACCTTTACTTTTGTGATGTTTAATTCAAACAGTTGGTAAGTTCTGTTGTTGTATGCTGTATCAGCCCAAAATATCCCAATGCTGGGCAAATGCCTCCCCAAGATTCTATGAATCACGATCCTGCGCAGCGCCGATCCTCTACATTAACAAATGTTTGTTCGATTTGAACCGTATACTGTGAAATGATGCCGATTATTAAATCAAACATTTATAGCGTTAGGTATTTTCTAATTATAACATCTTCGTTTGTATACAATTAAATATCAAAAAGAACAAGTTAGTCGCTCTATGACAGGCGCCATTGCCCATAAAGAAAAGGCCCAAAATATTGAAGTTACAAACCTCTACATTTCTCTAAACTGTTTCATCATGAGACATCAGATATTGAGTCTTTAACTACAACGCCTATATCTTACAAACGATAAACAAAAAAGATTGCTCTTTACTGCTTAACGAAACGAATACGTACAGAATTTCCCAGGGTCGTCTGGTATGCGCCGAAGGACATCGCTGGTTTAGGTCGATATGTCCAATACTCGCTTGAATTATACTATACTTCCAAATGGCGATATTGGTGCGCTTGACTGGTGAAAACCAGTTCACTTCCCTCCCAGTGGTGGTAGCGTTAGCGCGATTTTCCCTGCGAAGTAAAAAAAAGGACAGCATTACCACCTAGATCAACTCGCATACAAAAGATCTACCACCCGCTGAAATTTAAATTGCTATTGGCTTTATACTAAGTAACCAAAACGTAGTAAATGAGACGGACACATAATAAGTCTCGAATCAGAGTGAACTCTCTAATCCATTAGAACGACATGAAAAGCCATTTTGCTTGTTACACTTGTGCCTTGACATTGAAACGGAGTATAATCATATTATTTGAATATGAGGCCGGCTAAGACATGTAGTCTTCTTACTACTACTAGTGTGTGGAAAATTTATAAATGGTGTTTTTGCCCGATTGCTCATATAAAATAATTATTATATTTCGTTGATTAATAAAAAAATTACACTGACTAACTGAATACGCAAGGGTAATAGTTCGCATTGCATATACCCGAAGACTCCGTCATAAAATTTCGCAGACGAGGCCTCGGATCCCGAGCATGCGTCAAAAAAACTTGCCCCTAAAAATGTTACGGAAGAGAAACCTCATCGTGCACACGCTTGTGTTACTAAGTCGCTTAAAACACTTCATTTCAATCTAGAAGAATCTCTTCCCCGACTATTCATGAAAAATAATGCGTAATTGACTTCAAACATTTAAAACCAGTACCAAATCAATAATAGAATTTAAAAAGCCCAACCGCAATAAATGGGGACCCACACGGGAGCCTCGGGTATTTCATAAAGTTCTTTTATTGCCCAGTTATGTTGTAATGCTGGCTGGTACGGCAATATGCCTAATACGGCGTCGGTAACGCCACCCCAATCGATGGCCAATCGTTTTTATTGACGTCCATAGAAAATTCAATATAAGTGCCCGAAATGTTGATGGAGATAGGAACTGATTTACTTGTGGGCCGATTGATATCGGTTTATTTAATTGGGAAATATTATAAGGATGTTATAGTTGTTATAGTTTATTCAGGAAGGATTTCGTTTCGTCCATTTCCGAGGAAAATGGTAATTGGGTAATTGTTTTCTCCGAAGCGTTTTAGTTTTCTGGTTTCTAAATAGATGTCAATGTTAAACTTTTTGGAGCGGTTAATAAATTCTATTAATATTTTGAACCCTTATTCATTAAGATTAACGACCCGTAACGCGTGGGCGTGGTCTCTTTTATGTTAGAAAATTACTCGTCAATGAAAGTAATACAGTTTATAGTCTTTTAATCAAGACTAGTAGTCGTCCAGAATTAAATGTTACAAATTTAACACGTATACAAATTTTATAAAGTGCAAGGAATATATAAACTTCATAAACTTATGCCAAATCTTACACTCCTCCGTGT
>NW_023593668.1:0-18407 GCF_014839805.1 Manduca sexta
TTCCTTTCCGTTTATGCATTGTGTATTCGTCGTAAGCTTTAGTAATTTTCTTTAATTTGTTTTAAGGAATTGGGATTTTTCACGTTCAAGCTAAGCATAGTCCATACCTATTCATTCATACAGTCAACCTAACACCGAGCAACAATACGTCGGTGATAACTTAACTTAATAATGCAGTCGGTTCTGCATATTTTTTACGGTTGGCGTGCTTCCGTGCGAGGGAAGCCAACGTTTTAAGCCTGAAAAGAATATTGCCAGAACCATCTTGTTAACGAAAGTTTTTTATTATTTTTCCTGTCTGTTATTCTGCGCTTCGTTGGTTTATGAAATGTGTTTTATAACTTTACTGGCTATGGCCGCGGCTTCGGCCGTGGATATCAGTGTGTCACAAAGTTTTACCGCGTAAATCCCGACACATGAATTTTTTTATAACCACGCGATTTCTTCAACGTGTTTTAATCATTATATATCAGTCAATTTACATAAAACCGTAATGTAATATTGACTTAAACCTTTCCCAAAAATAGCACTTGAAACTGATCTTTTAGTAAAACACCGTACAAAATATCGTTCACTAGATTTTGAGAAAATCGCATATAGATAGACAGCTTTTGGGGACTTTGTTTTATAATAACATATAATCTATACAAGATTTGTATAGTGTAATGAGATAGGAGACAACGTAGTTCGATACTTCCATCGATATAAAAGTTTGTATCATGTATAATACAAACCATATGCCTATAGATATAGAATATAAAATGCAAATACTTTTTCCCGTTTACCTGTGTTGCGACCAAAAAATTCAACATCCCTAATGCTAACGACACATGACTGGTGTCTTAATAAAATCAGGGTAGTATGTGTCAC
Source organism: Manduca sexta (assembly GCF_014839805.1). NCBI lineage: Eukaryota > Metazoa > Arthropoda > Insecta > Lepidoptera > Sphingidae > Manduca > Manduca sexta. The sequence continues at coordinate 871 of NW_023593668.1, forward strand.
TGTTGGGTGTGAATAATCGATGTAATATAAAATTTAGGCTAGACGTCCATGTTAAATCTATTATTAACTTGACAATATAAATAGTTTTTTAGTTTTATGGGATGGAATAATCTATGGGACCAATCTGGAGGTATATTCTTTCGAATAAAAAAAGAATTTTCTAAATTGGTACATAAATGAGCGAGTTCTGAGGAAACAAACATACAACAAAAAAAACATTCACGTCGAATGGATAACCTCCTCCTTTTTTTGAAGTCGGTTAAAAAAGAGGAAGCAAGACATAGTATACAACGAAAAATAACTTTACTCAAAACTAATGTTCCAAATTAAAAATTAGCCACAAAGCGAAGAAACTGCCTGAAATTTAAAACTCATTAAATATTCAAATGACATAGGTTGGCTGTTAGTAAAATGTGTGATATTTATCAAAGCAAACGAAACGGGCGTGTGAAAGGGCAAAGGGACGTTGTTCCATTGTTTTCGGACATTTTGTAAGTTAGTGCTAAGGGCACGGGTCCTTGAAACTCCATTGGTCATGCTGTGTTTCCTCCAGGCAAACTAACGTCGCTTGTTCCAACTTTGTGTGAATAGCATGAATTTTTTATTACCCACGTCCATTACATTAGTTTATAGTGGAAGTTTTTTAATTGACGTTTATATAATTTAAAAAACGGCGTGGCTGTTTTAGGGTTGGGTTTGGGTTTTCGACATTATGTCATCCCGGTTGGATTATTATTTATTTGTAGAATAATGGGGATATTTATGTTGTGTTTGACAAGGTGATAGACTTTGTACGGAGTAACGTGTGTAGATCTGATTTTTTGGTTTTATGACCCAGTAGATTTCTTCGTGACGGACGGCTTCGGTGCTGTAGTTGTATTCCGGCAAGATTTACGCACTGAGGTTGCCGATTCGATTCTCGAACCGGGTAAAGTGATAGGTTTTCTTTCCAGTTTCACTCGGGAGTCTGGAATTTGCGCTCGACATGACGATACGGTCGCCTTCTATCACATCACGGGACGTAACACACATGGCGAAAAGGCATGTGTTAGTGTGCGTATAATTTCAACGTAGACTGTAGTAATTTCCCAAGTACGTAGAACAACGACTTGACACTTTAAGGCTCGATAAACCTAAATTATTAGCCACTTTATTATGTATATTAGTTATTCTCCTCCCAATTTGAACTGTTAGACCATTAGTACTAATTAAATGAATACTTACTAATTAGTGGAAGTTTTTTTAGTTGTAGCTGACCCGACAGACATTGTCCTGTCTTAACTATGTATGCACGCGCGCATTCTGTCGATCGCTGACAGTTATTTCAAACCACTGAACTAAAATTAATATTGTCGTTAAGTTTTCTTAAATTTTATAATTTTTCGCGCAATTTTTTCTTTCATAAGTACCTTCTCCTAGCTCATAACAAACACAACAAAAAAAATTATAGTGAAATCGGTCCAGCCGTTCACGCGTGATGGCGTGACCAAGGGAAATAAGGATTCATTTTTATATATATAGATAAGGAAGTAAGAAGTAAAATATATATTCTAGTAAATAAATATATTTTATGCAGATTTCTAGGGAGCAGAAATTTCTAAATATATCAGTCGTCTGAAACAAGTTTAGGGTTCAAGCTTGTTTAAACTTTAAACGATATCGGATCGTGTCTTATAATTCCTTTACAACGCTGCTAAGATTTGAGTTCAGGGGTTTGGGAGTTAGAGAATACTTATAGTAATTAAGTAATGTATAGCGGGATTAGTTTGTGAGGTCTTATTTCGGGATGACGTAGTGTTCTTTAGTTGTGGAAATAGCGACATCTGTTGTCACTTGGTTAAAATAAATGAATGCACAATAAAGCGATTGAAGTCTAGCTGTGTAAATCAATGGACGGACAGATTTATTTCTGTTGTTATCACTATGGTGTTGTGGGAAAAACACGGACCAATGTCCATTGATTGACTCTTCACACATTGGCATATAAGGAACTAGCTTTTGTTCGCGGCTTCGCCCGCGTGGTGAAGATTTCCGGGATAAAAGTCCCGCTATATATTTTCCGGGATAGAAAGTATAACCTTCCCAGGGTCTTAAACTATCTTCATACCAAATTTCATAAATATCCGTTTAGATTTTGAGAAAATCGATCACATACACACAGACAGCTTTTGGGGACTTTGTTTTATAATATGGCCAGATAGTCACAGAGACAAGTATTTAATAACAGATAAATGAATGGTTTCAGTTTATGATCTACGAATTCTAAGCGACACTGGAGACCTTAAAATAATTTCAAAGTTATAAAATAGTATCTGTGACGTATAAGAGTTGAATAGAAATGTGATAAAACTGTGTCGATACATACTTAGTTAGTGATGACAAAAATACCTCATCTGATGTTGCTAAAAGGCGCCATTGTATACCAAAAAATTCTAAATATCCTCATTGTATTCCAACATTTGTTTCACTTTGCGGATATAAAATGAACTATTTGGCTCTTATAGTTATCAAAGATATCCGAATAAATGCAAATGTCGACTCGCTTATAATACGGTAGATTACAAATTTGAACTAAAGATATATTGTGCATGTCATATAGATGGCATTGTGCCAGAGGGGTCGGTAATAATAAAATCTATGCTAGTGTTCGCAAGCTGTTTAAAAGAAGGTCATATAATAAAAAATAGGAATTGTAAAATTTAGAAACACTCAGGTACTTATTTTTTCTTTAGTGACAGTTTCTTTGTTACATTTCGAGTGCAGACTGAATTGTTAATGAGGTTATGTCGAATTAAATTATATAATTCGAGACAAAAAGTTATTGAAAATCTGGAATGTGAAGAAAATTATTTAATAGGTTAATCACTTTTTAGGGTTCCTTGCCTCAAAAGGAACTCCTATAGGCTTACTTTGTCGACTGTCTGATCAAAACCTTTTACTCAGGAACGCGTAGAAGTATCAAATTGAAATTTATATCAAAAACTTGAGTCTATAGTCTCTTTCAGCTGTAAAAAAATTAGTCTTGTATGTCAATGTGATGAAAAGATATGACCGTTATGTCGCATATTTGCGATTTCACAATCGAATCAAAATCTATAGAGTCCGCTTGAACTAGAAACATTAAATTTGTCAAGAAGTAATATCATGTCAATTACAATGGAATAAAATTTGAAAACCATATGTTCTATAATAAGAGAAAAGTGAATTTACTGTTAAAATTATTGCTTGCGGTTGGTGCAATAATCGTGTTTAAGCATCGAAGGGCAAAGTTAAGTTTGAACTTATTTTATACTAAGATGACTTACCTACAAGTTTGTACAGAAACTTCGGTGCGCGGCTCGAACTGGCGTATGTCCTGTTTTTTGTCTTCCAACTATCCAAATAACTAATAAATAACGATCTCCAACTCGCAGACTAAAAATTGTCTTTTTGTCTGATCATTAAGTACTAAATTGCATTGCAAATATGAACAGATAAAGCCGAGAATGCCTAGACAATGTCGTGAGGAAATAACTCCAGTCATCGGTCGGAAAGCAAAAAGCATTGGCATTACAAGAACAAAAGTACAGAGAACGAACGGGATGAAAAAAATCCCTTAATCATTTCCCTTGTTCTCTGTAATGTGGCCTGATTCCGCTGTTATTGTTCGAAATGAACAGTTAGTTGTTAAAGATAAAAGAATATTTGTAGTGCAAAATTAGCTATAATAACTTATGAAAAATATTTAATATTTTCCGGTAATTTACCACTAGTTCGGTATGTTATTAGGAGGAAATAATATACGTACGTCGTAGGTCATAAATATTAAAAAGAAACTCCCTCATTATTTGACGAAGACATAGACATGTGCACAGGTTAAAAAAAATATATTTTGAGTTAATAAGCTATTTAATGCAAATAATTGTGATATTTTTACATGTGTCAACCATTAGAAAGGTGAGGAATAGACGCAACGTGGTAGGAAAGAAATATGCTAAACTTTTTCAATTCGTATTAATTTTTTTCGTTTGATCATGGACTTACCAAATTAATTTACGGCACATTCATACTAAATTCTAAACGATTACCGTCGATTGAAGGAAGACGCTTTTGTTGTGAGATTATTGTTCACAAAAGGTTTATCTTGAGATGTTTTTGTACTATGTTTAATAACTGGCAATCGCGCGTTACGCCTAAGGTAAGTCTCTAATCTGCAGAACAAAGGGAAGGGCTCGCATTGTTTTACACTCAAATATTTAAAACTTTTCTTTTGTAATTTTTTTCGTTACAAAGAATGTAAACGTTTTCGCCATTTATGCTTATGCGGACTGGTTTGTCAAAGTAAATAAGTCTAATCTCGCCAAGTAAAACGGTTTTTCGGTTGTTTGTTTACTAACGAGAATGCTCATTTACATCTAATATAGAAATGAGGGTCAAAGTAGAAATACTGATCGCTTTAACTTTGGAGCACGCATGACATGAGCTTTTAGTGTAATAAGTAATTGTTGGGCACTATAAGACTTTACATCAAATGTTTTCAGGTCACGATCACAATACAAAGCCGCGCAGTTTTACTACTCCTTACGAGCATTATGATGCCTCCCATCAGGTGATCGGCTTGCTAATTAACTAGAGACGTCCAGGTCAATATAAGACATTGCAAACAGCGCACCCATATATTACTACGGTATTTTTTCCTTATGATGTGATTCGGGGCGAGTCTACCGCTATGTCAAACACAAACCTATATTTAACTAGATAAAACTTATTTCTGGAATATTCATTCGTTGGTAGTTCTTATAACTCATAACGCGAGTGAAGCGAAAACCAACTTTTGCATATCCCTCAATAGACACTGGATTTAATAAAATTAATAAAATGGGATTTAATAAATGTCTTATAAAACGTTTTATTGGTTTTCTATCGTCCATTCTTTCGTATTGTGGCAGCTCGCGTGAATCGTTTTCCTTATTCGGTTGTTCATTAAATCAATGAGAAAGAGGGACGATATCGTTGATTGGGCCTTAAAGTACGTCTTTTATTCCTAAAGTGGCAGTGGTTTATGGTGGAAATATATCTTAGCAAATTTTAACACGAGGAAATAACTTGCGGCCTGTTCATAGTGCCTTTGGTGTTATTTTTAATCCCAGGAATAGTCACAGTTTGGGGAAGGGGCGATTGGGGCATGTATCAAATAATTAATGTATATTCTAACAATCAAAAAAGGAACATAGATGGGACGGAAGAAATTTTAATAATATTTCATTATAATTTCTTTATGACGAATTTAATAGAGCGAATGTTTTGAACAAACAAATATCGTCGCTGTAGGTGGAGAACTAAATAACTCAAAATTTCTAGTTTCGAGAAAAACGCGATTAACTGTTTTTTTTTTCGTTATTTTTAAGCATTACTAAAAAACTATAAATAATTTTAATGTCGGTATTTTTATATATCTTGGGTCTTATTATCTATTATATTATGCATTAACCAAAAAAAAACTCTGACCTGAAGAATAAAAATATAAAAAAATAAAAACTTCTTATTTAATTCTGCCACGACAATGTTTTGTAAGTTTGCTGAAATAAACTAAATAACTCGTATAGTTATTTAGTTTTGCCACACTAGAAACCATATGGTAAAGAAATTATAAGGTTAAATAATTACAATTATACAGTTTATTAAAGTGAATACCATTAGGATTTTTAATATCTAAATTAAACAAATCAAGTTGTTTAGTTCTTCTACACACTTGATTAATTTTATTTACAAACAATAGACTCGAGGAAGAATTAAACAACTCATTTTATTTAATTTCTTTAATATTGAACAAATTATATGTCGCAGTTTATTGATTTTATTATTTAATTATTTACTTTTTCTACAACAAAATATATATTATTTGAATATATTTATTTCTTCACTTTTAACATAAAAAGCTATAATTTCGAAATGGGATAAGATAATGAAATGCTTGTTAGGCCAAAATATGCGCCATGTTTTGGGCAACACAAAAGTGATGAAAGTCCAAAATGGCCAAAGTCCGAGTTATTTAGTTCTCCACCTACAACGACGATATGTGATTGGAAGTACGATGTCTCAATAATCGATTCATTGTGTGTTGTGACGGTTATCGATCAGCAACTTGTACTTGCAGGTGGTAAGCAGCAGTCAGCTAATGTTAATTCACAAAGATTTCGTATAGAAATGTTAAGGAAAGAGCAATTGAAGGAAAATGTGGCTTTGAAGAAAAAGTAGACCAAGAGTTTATGATAATGATGTATTTACTTAAGTACAGTTGCTTCTGTTGGTCTGGAAATCTTTCGAGGAGTCTTATGTTAAGCAGCGAACTGCCAAAGGCTGATGAAGAGGTATATTCAGTTTAAATTATGGTTTGAAATCAGCTTCCTCAAAATTTAAAATTAAGTAAAACAGTTTTGGTATTCAGTATTTTAATATCATTATGGTCGTGTATAATATGTAATTATTATATTGAAGTATTAAAAGCATTAATATTTAAAAAAAAACCTAAATAAAATACAGACTTACGGTTATGCAGCGTTGTATCATGTGTGCCTAGCTACTACAATATACACCGTAATATCATTCGAACATATATTCTCGTAGCGTGGCTCAGACATCACGACATAATATGTATCAGTGTAGTATATTGTACAGTTGCTTAATAGATTTAGTGTTTGCAACTTGTGTGCTTCTCTGTTCTCTCTCTAGTCGATCTTGAGGATCGTGACTCTCAATTATCTTTATAGTGATATCTCTCCATCGGCTTCGGTCTTCTGCCTGATGAAGTGCTGCATTAATGAAGCCATTCAACGCACTGGGAACCTACCTATTATCGTACGTCGTACGTCTACCCATCTATTGGGGTTTCTCTTTTAAGCACCATTAAGAATAGTCTAACACAGGCATTTTGTTCTTTATATTTTCCCATTATTTCATATTTGTTACTTGTGTCTGATTAGACTACGGCAGAAACATTAGGTTTTAATGGCGGCTTAATTGATAATTCACGCCCACAAAACAATTTTGTCAAATGAAGATTTTTGGTCTTCATCTTCACAGTCCAAAATGATAGCATTTCAACGATAATAAATGAGTTAAAGTGTACAGCAGTCCGTACGTTTAACATTACCTGAGACAACGCGACCTTGATATTGCTATAATAAAGTAAACTTATTGATTGATTTATTTCTTCTACGTTTATGCACGAACACCGTTGAGAGCTTCCTTGTGAAACATAAATCATAAGCATATAAAAATCTTCCGCATAATTTCAAACTTGATGTCTGGTTTAGTTATAAGAATATTGCAAGTAGCTATTTTATTATTTGTTATTAGTTTGTTTTTTAAAAGAAAAATGTCCTATGCAAAGGATGTATATTTCGTATTTTCGTAGCTATTTCAGTATTGAATTGTTAATGTAGTCATATGCAAAGGGCTATAGTTTACGGCTTTAAAAATAACATATTTCATCTCAATAAAAATGTTCTCGTTGCTAAGTTCAATAATCGAATATTTGCTAAAGTACGTACTAGTACTTACTTCACAAAATAATAACTTAAGCTCATCGATATACTAAAGCCAGTATAAACAAAGAAATACTAAGAAATACTTCGAAACATCTGTGATAAAGCAGGTATGAAGTGGAGAGGCTTGTTATAAATCAATGAGTTTTCTAAAGTGCAGTTCTCACAAGCCTTTTCGATAAAGCCTTTCTGAAGCGGCTTAAGTCTCCCTAGAGCTGTTGTAACGTGTTTTGGAGACCAATAGCCGATTCGAGGGAATTAAGTAAAGGGAAGCCGTTCGTATTAAAATTCTATTTTTATTTCGATTTATGCCTGAGCCCGTTCCGGTAGAGGAGTCAGAGAAGATTATATGGAAATATTATGACAAATTGTAAAATTACGTATCTTTACTAATATATGAAGCTGATGAGGGATGTTTGTTTGTATGAACACGCTAATCTCAGGAACTTCTGAATCGTTTTTGTAAACGTTTTTACTAATAGAAAGCTACGTTATTACTCGTTATCTTTCGTTAATTGTGCAGCGTAGCCATTTGAAGGTCAATAGCGTAATAGATCAGGGCAATTATTGGACACACGTTTGTATATTCCTAGAATTGTCAAATAAATTTTTATTTGTAAAATCCTATTGTCTGGAGATACAATCCTCATAAACGTTTACTTTTAAAGCGGTATAAGTATACTGTAAAAATAATACGCTTTGTTTGATGACGGACGAATTGCCTAACACATTTTCTACAGGAGGCGGTCGCGGCATTAGTTATCGATCATAAAGTCCTTAGACAATCGCGACGCGCCATGAGTTTATTGCCGGGAACAAAACAAAACAGTCAACTTATGTAAATACTACATGGAAAGTGCACTACACATACTATACCGTTTTGTGTTCTTATGAACGCACACATAAATAAGTCTTAAACACATCTCTGTTTTACGCACACTACAATAGTTTTTAAACTGTGGGAGAAAGAAATAATTATATGTATATGACGCGTCCTTTATTGAGTAAGATGCAATCGGAACGATGTGATTACGAAATTAACTGTAGAAATTGTGATTATGCCAGTTCAATTTGGAATAGTAGGATTTTCGATTGTTAACTTACGACGATAGTTGAGCCTGTCCGTCCCGAGTGTATTCCACATGCTGACATTGATGTCGTGCATCGATATAACCTTGGCGCTTTGACATCGATTCGGCTGTACGGCGGCCATTTTTCTTCCGCCATATTTTCTAAACCACATCATAATACGTTTACGTTCTCGTAATTATTGTTTGTTTACTTTTTAAAATTATGAACTACAACTGAAGGTCGCCATTTGGAAATCAGAATAGATCTTTAATTCAATTGTTATAGCGTTTATATTTGCTTATACCGTAGAATTAATATTCACGTTGGATTAGAGTTAGTATTTTTAATGAATTTGTGGTTGTTTGATTTGTGGTTTTGTGACTTGGCATTGGTACCTCATAGTATTCAGACGGAAATCTGGGGGCAACAGGCATTCCTATAAAAAAAATTGCATCAAGATATTAAAGGAGAACGAATATTTTTATAAAATTATTTTTCGGATTTTTATGTTTTTTTTTTATTACAAATTTTGTGTAATTGGGAAATGTAGGTAGACATTATAACTTTGACTTTTCGTACGACGAACATCTTAGTCCGTCTCGTGACTATGAAGGCTGCAAAGTTTTCAAAACGTTGGGAAACAATCATAATATAAAAACCGAAAAATATTTTTATTTCAATATCTAACATTCGCATGAACGTAAGAAATAATTATTAAGGAGTGAGAAACCAACTACTTAAACTATTTACAGGGTTAAAGCTGTAATTAAGGAAATGCTGTAATACAAATATGGCTTATGGCTATTCGTTTAGAAGTCATGGCTATTAGTTTAGACCTCATTTTACAAAAAAAAATTACACTTATTTTAGTTGCTCTACCTAGTAATCGAACTTTATAATTACTAAATCAATGAGGAGACACCCTTATCTCCTATCATTAAGGATAAAAAATCAAAATAAACGAACTGTTATTCCAAAAGTGATTCGTAAAGTAGTTCTAAATACCTACGCGATGAAAAATTAAAGCCATCTGTAGCAATAGACTCCAGACAAAACCTTTGTTAGCAATTTATTGACTGCCTTGTGCCTACAGCGGTGCGGAACTAAACGGGTCGCGGGCTCTTGTCTTTGAATAAAGTATGCGATTTCATGTATTTGTAATGTTATCATCAAGAATTCACACGGTAATACTGCGTACGTGATTTGTATTAGTATTTTTGAGAATACTTTTTTAAACCTAAATTGTATGGCACATCTCTGTTTTACGCACACTACAATAAGTTTTTAAACTGTGGGAGAAAGAAAAATTATATGTATATGACGCGTCCTTTATTGAGTAATATGCAATCGGAAATGTGATTATAGTAACGGTATAGTATGTATTTTCTCTTATTTTATCAGTGGAATTCTTGCGGGTTGTTGTACGCGCGAAACATTTCGCGTTGCCAAGGAAATCTTGGATACGGAGGTAAGATATCTCAAGTACGTGCTTTCGTACTAAATTTGGTTCCGTCAGAATACCTGCATATTTTAGACAATTTCGGATAGGTATGTCTATTTGAGTTTGAATTCGTAGTTTTAGACGATTAAATAAGTAATTTACTGCTACATCGGCTAAATCTATATTAATATTATAAAGCTGAACAGTTTGTTTGTTTTGAACGCGCTAATTTCAAGAACTATTATATCAATTTCGATTTTTTTCACTAATAGGCTAATAGGCAAAAGCCAGTGTCTAATATCCAGTCTCTTAAATATAATTTCATATTAACATAATTAAAACACTTTTTTTTTAAAAAATAAGTTATGAGTATGTATTCTTTTGCACAGTTTCAGCGATTTTATGTTAATGCTAGCTTCCGCCCGCAGCTTCGCCCGCGTGGATTTCGGACTTCAAAAATGGAGGAGGTGCTCAATTTGTCGGGATGTTTTTTTAATGTATGGTGGTATGCAGGTGGTCCGATTGTCCGGTCAGGGTCTGATGATGGGATCCTGGTGAAATCGAACGAAGCATATAGCATGATTCAGTATTCACGCGTGATGGCTTATTATTAGCGTATGTCATGTATAACTTTGGTGTTTCTATACCGATTTCTATGATTATTTTTTATGGAATATTTAATAATGTTAACTTTTTTAATTAGGGATGACTGAGAGTGTTATAAACGTAAGAGTAGACAAATATAATGAGAAAGCTTCGAACTGCTAAGCTATCGGGAGTTACACGTGTTATTGTGAGTCAACCATAAAAGATAGACATATGCTGTCGTGCGATATTTTTTACATCATTTTAAGGAGAACATTTCCGTCATACATGATTTCTATGTAGCTTTAACCATTAAGGTTGCACACGCGATGGAAGCTTATAAAATGGAGTAACTTCTCCCGTTTTCCCAACATTTCCCTTCACTGCTCTGCTCCTATTAATTGTAGCGTGATGAAAAGTATACTATAACCAGCACAGAAGTATGACAAATAATTGTACCAAGTTTCGTTAAAATCCGTCGAGTAGTTTTTGTTTCTATAACGGTGATACAGACAGACAGACAGACAGACAAAAATTGTACTAATTGCATTTTTGGCATCAGTATCGATCCCTAATCACCCCTGATAGTTATTTTGGAAATATATTTCATGTACAGAATTGACCTCTCTACAGATTTATTATAAGTATAGAAGATAGATATATAGATAGATTACTTAATATATACTTAATACTTAATAGTCTTCCGATCAATGAAATGTTTTAATTCCAAAAAAAGACATTAAACAACTCCGTCACCTCATGATACGTAATCATCAACTTCCAAATACATACACACAGCTAGAGATATCGTGTGACTTATAAAGGAAGGAATGGGGTGTTTAAATAATGTTTGGGTCACTGGAATCTTACCCATAGCTCAAAAATTCAGCGAAGCCGTAAGAACATGCTGATCATGCGTATATATTTTATTTTTATTTTTTATAGATACAGTAATGTAACTAATAGTTCACGGCGGTTACTGTACTAGGTCCAGGCCTATATCGTAATATTCTTTTAATAAGTAACCTTGATATCCACCCTTCAGGAACAGTTCAATGCTTTGAAAGGCCAAGTGTAAGTAAAAGTGTTTCGACTCACGTGGCCCCAGGTCACGCCTCTACAGCCCACCATGTAATATTCAATCGTTATTGTCACGCGATACTCAAAATGAAAGCTTTAAAATTGGATGAGCTATATGCTTTTTCATTCTTTTGACTGAATAGGTTCCGCCAACGGAATTCAATTTTGAAATTCAGCATGTATACTGTATACTATAAGATCTTAGACTCAATCCCACGGCATTTCGGTTGAAGTATTGGAGGATTGGAGGAAATAGGGTATGATAATTATTTTATTACGAAACCCATTAAGCCAGCAGTTTGATGGAATAATAGCGTCAATTCTACCGTTATGTGGTGAAGTCGTAAAGCTATATTAAAAAATGTACCTTCTTTCAATTTCGTACACCTGTCTCATTGAGTTTTTGTAAAATATACGAAGATTAATAATAAATCAGGAAAAAGTTAGTAATTTAAATATTTTGTAAGTATTCGTTTCAGTGTTTTTCACCATAAGTTGCCGTTAAAACCATTCCATGACGCAATTTAAATAATTTAGTGACGCGAGCTTGTTGGTCTCTATTCGAAATAAATTATATATTAACCAGCGCATATTATAGCGACTATAATTTTAGACCCTGCTTGTAATCTAAATTCGTCTGTACCGCAATAGGTCAATGTAGTAAAGTGTGTAAACGGTGAAGGAAAACATCGTGAAGAAACCTGCACATCTGAGAAGTTCTCTATAGGAATTTCGAAGGTGTGTGAAGTCTACCAATCCGCACTAGGCCAGCGTGGTGGAAATCCCTCTCAGTAGTAGAGGAGGCCCGTGCTCAGCAGTGGGCAAGTATATAATACAGGTCTGATATTATTATTATTATAGTAAAGTGTACATTTCCCCTCGAGGCAATTCTTGTGCACTCGGTCTCCACACCGAATGCACGCCCATGCTCGGGGGGACATTTGACGGGGCCCTATGCACACAGTTAAGTGTGTATACCCCATGATCGCAATTTCACACTGGGATCTAAGAGGGACTCGTGAACATTTCCTCTCCTTTTCACACCGCCCTCATACTTCCTCTTCCTTCTCCTTCTTTCCTCCCCTATTTCTCCTCTTCCTCTCTTCCTTCAAAGCCCTGTAGTCGCTAAGCCGGGGGGAATCAGTATACCGTTCGCAGGTTCCCCTCGGTGTAGACTATGGGGTCTGTACTTAAAAAAAAGTGTACATTCTCAATTTATGGAAAAATACGCTAAGCATAAAAAAATTCTCCAAGATAATATGTCTGGTTGAGTAATGATTCATTAAGTAATTTTTCCTGACCTCAGTGGCGACTTGTAGCAGTTTTTCTTGTCTCCTCTAACGAAACATTAGTTATGTAGACGGTTACTAGCATAATCAACATTGTGCTAATTTGAACTGACGTTGATATATCAACCCGATTTTTAATTCCTGAGTCCTAAAGGTCTGTGATTTTCAAAGTGTTAAGTGCCTAATCCTTGGGTTTTCCAGTAGTTAAAAGTGATATAACCTTCAGCAACTCAGAAGTAATAGACAAAATGATAGTACTATCCAGACAGACTCTAAAACTAATATATGAAGTAGTATATTGTGTCCCACATCGGCTGTATGCGACTAAACTTTCTTAGATTTTGCTAACACTGCATTTTAAATGAAATATGAAATAAAACAACTAAATGTTAACCATTATAATAAGTTAGGTCGTTAACACAAACTTTTCGTAAAAATGACTTTGTTATGCGTTTTATTATCAATTATATTAGTGTATAAAAGGTAACTGTTATTTAAATAGTACACTGTTGAATTAGTTAATGTAGTGTTTGTCTCAAATGCAGGTAAAGAGAACTTTAAAATATAAACTAATTATTTGAAGTTTGGGAGCTTTTGTAATTGAAAATATATTGCAAAAGAAAACTGTTACAACTTAGAGGAATACAATCCTACAAAAGGAGAATTAAAAAGAAAGCTTCTCATTAATGCAAGTTATTTGTGACTTGTAATTTGCGATTCATGCTGAACGCAGAGGTTTTATAGTTGTTTTGAAGATTGTTTTAATTTTAAAGTAGACCCAGCATAAACTATTGTTACATGTTCTTTCATATGCACAGATGCTACTTTGAAATCTTTACCACATGTCTAGAGAACTGGCATTAGCTAAGCATTTCTTTCTTGTTTTTTTTTTATTAAGACTTACACACGCGAGCCAATTACACACTGACATTATAGTTTACTATTCTAGGCATATAAATGTAGTGTTTGCTTCGAGTTCTGTATTGTTTGTGGTATAATAACAGTAATATTCAAAGGAGGATGACCCAGTTTTCTATTTTGGTAGGATTTATGCGATTTTGTTAGCTATAAGTGTCACGGTGACATGCTCCATGCTGCTCGTAAAATCAACCGGGGCAAGAGACGCTTCCTCCTTTTTATATGATACTAGCTTTTGCCTGCTGCTCCGTTAGCGTGAAAGTTTATCCGGGATAAATATATTCCCGGTATAAAAGTAGCCTATAGCCTGCAGGAATAACGTAGCTTCCTATTAGTCAAAAAATATCAAAATTGGCCTAGTAGTTCCTGAGATTAGCCCGTTTAAATATAAATAAACTCTTTCGCTTTTTTATTAGTATAGATTTTTGTAATATACTGATGACATACTTTGTGTTATGTTTTATTTATTTGTCTTGTCCTGAGGATTATACAAACATATTTCTATTGATTGGTAGTCTTTCGAAATTTGTAAAGCAATGATCGACATAATCTAATAAGTTTACTTAAGACGATAACTCAAGGTCCATTTTCATACATTTTGTTTCACCTTTAATCTGGGTAACTAAACAAGTATTGGCAAGTAAAGAATTTAAATTCACGTCTAGTTAGTGATTAGTTCTCGCAGTTGAAAGAAAAACGTAAAAATAATTAATAATCATGGATATTTCGGCCTTTAAAAGTTAATATGACGAAATTTTAAAGGCCGAAATATCCATGATTTTTAATTATTTTACGTTTTCTTTAACTGCGAAACTAATCACTAACTAGAATGAATTTAAATTCTACTACCAATACTAATTACCCAGATAAAAGGTGAAACAAATATAAAAATGCTGAGTTATCGCTTAATATGTAAAAGAGATCTGTCAAAGTACTTACCATAGTGTACGTCGGATCTCCAAAATATTCAGGAACTGAAGTATTAACAATTATTTCAAGGTTCATCGTAGTTTTTAGACGTATCGCCAGTTTGGGTCAATTTTAGGTATACGTTTCAGAGTCGTCAGCTCGTTAATCTTCTTAACAGGAAAATCCAATCAAACCCAGTCGAATGCGCTCGGCGCAAACAACTCGTGAAAGAAATTCTCGTATATTTTGTGTATCTTTTCGAATAAAAGCAGTTTTTAATTAATATCTGAATGAATTTCCATTGTGCTCCTTTATTCCATTTGATAGATAAATTTCAGATACGACAATAACAATATTGCTTTATTGATTTTCATTTTCGTGCAGTCTTTTATATATTTCAGTATTTATTTAATGTAAAATTAATATATTACCTATTGTGATTTTGATATAAAAGGATTAAATATTCGACACCGTATAATGGGCTATCAATATTTATTTGTAATAGGTTTCAAACCGGAGTTTATGTTTATCATTTTCAAAATACATTGAAATATTAATATGTTATTATTATCCATTCTAAAATCTTAAATTATAAAGTACCTTTTACATCGCGAAGTTGAACAAGTGAAATTCTGCTCCAGAAATAAAAGTAATTCAACCTTATTAAAAAAAACTTTATGGGCTCAAGCTTTCTATTACTAAAATAATTTTTAATAATTCTGCAACACTACAAATTCCCTGTACTTATAAATGAATACAACACATCTCTGTATATAGTTATGTAGTACCTAGCGACCAATACGTATTCGTTACATAAATATTACCTTTATATAGGGTAGATTTTTTAGGCGAAGCAGTAAGCTTAGGCGTTGTAGCTACAAGAAAACTTTCTTAAAACACTTTCCGCCATTTTTGAAAACATAAAATTTGCATTCATAAATTTTGAATTTTTATTAAATTGTCCATTATTTGGCTAAAATTTTTTGGAAATCTGTGAACTAGATGATAATGTCATAAAAAACATAGTTTTATTTGAAATACTTCTGGAGGTTACAGCAGTTAAATTAACTGTCCTTGCTGCCATCTTAAAAATACACCCTTTACAGTACCTATATAAACAATGTTATTCGTAACGATGAAAAAATAAACCAACCGTTCAATATTATCCGTAACTATAAAAAATAACCGTTCAACCGTATCGACACTAAAAATATCTGTAAAAGTCTAAACTCTCCGACTAGAGAAATGAGCTAGAGAACACAAAAATACAGACAATTTGTACACAATATTACAAGGCTAGCCGCGAGCTGTTAAGACTCATCACTGGCTGACGGATATAGTTTGTTGTATCTTGGCTGGGCAGACTTGGAAGTTCATTCGTTGTGAAGTATTTTGTATACTCGCGACGCTATTTTTGAGTCTAGTAAAGTTGTTAGACTTTATTTGTGTAGCGTCGGTTGTGATATTTATCCATTTGTTCAACATATTAAATACACGGTGTTCTATAGTATTTTATTACTATAAATGTTTATTGTATATTTCTATTGTCGCTAACTTTTAAAGTAATATATAAATATTAAGGCCCACTCCTAAGCAAACGACCTTGAGAAATGAGCATTCGTTTCATATATTTACGGCGCATGAGTTACGGGCGGGAATATGCCAAGATTTACTAATAATTGCATTATCCAATTCAATTTTAGGTCTTTTTTATCTAAAAAATATTCCGTGTTAAATTGTTTGTTTAATAGTGGCAAATGCATATTAAAATGATATGTATTTCAGTAGTGCCTGGAATCATCGTTTTAGTAATAACCACACTATAAAAAATTGAAACATCGAATATTATATAAAGAATAATAATATAATATTCAAATGAATAGTTTCCAAAAACACGGTTATCGCGCAATTTTTACGGGGGCCCGGCCTTAAATAGAGCCAGTGAAATTACACCTCGATTACATATTTTATATGTTCGTGTGTATCGAGACAAAATAGCTTTCATGCTCAATATTTTATGTATCAGCCAGAAATAACAACACTACGAGCACTACCTATTGATTTTCTAAATGTCGATATTTATAAGTACAGTCAGCCACAGCCGCTGAATATTGGAAGTCAGGTATAATTAAACATAAAACGGATACTTAAGTATTTTGTAAAAATGATTTGTGAAATAATAGCTTTAAATGTTGTTTCTCATTCAGAGAAATAACATATCATTATTTCGCTATTCTATCAAATCAAGACTAAAGTAAACATATATAAAAAGCCCAAACGCCTTTAAACTTTAGTCTTCATTAACAATCGTGTTTTAGTAAAAACTTAAAAGAGTTTGTTACATGTTAGATAAAGAATAAAGAATATTTCGATTGAAGTCAATGTAGAACCCTTTGGAAGCAAATTTCAAAAATCAATTACGACACAATAGACATTTATCACTCAAGCGGCAGGGAGACTCGTAAATAAGGAATCCATAAGCTTCCCGTCCCATGATGTGATAGAAAACTTACGGGCAGGACCTCACGACTCCAATCCTAGTACAGTGTTGCCAGACCAATTGCTTTAAGTAATCATTTCGACTGCGTGCTTACTTGCGTTTTTGTTATGGGCTGGATTATGCCGTGTGGTTGCATTCACACTGGCAGCATTTCCGGGCCTAGATTCTTCAATGTTGATATGTATTCATCAGCATAGTCGTATTATTTTACCTGATAA
>NW_023593669.1:0-20951 GCF_014839805.1 Manduca sexta
TGTTTGGGGTGCTCTGGTGTAGTGTGTGTGCTAAGAGTCGGGTTCACACAATAAAGACACTCCTTCACATAAAACCAATATTTATTATTAGCACTAGTAACACTACAGTCTACAGTTTATAATTACTAAGTTGCACTTGTTTACCTCTATACCTTACTCGCTCTGATGCACTTATACGCACTGTTCTTCCTTCACTACTCGCTCTGATTTACATGGTTGCTTTGGATTCCCGAACTGACGAGGCATGATTCCCCAACCCTTATACATATGGGTCGGAGAATCTTGACATCGCGATGTACAAAATTAAAGAAATTGTACAGCGCCATCTATTGCCCTAATTTATAACTACCGTACGTCATTACTTATTACAACGCCATCTTTTAGTTTTCGATGGATTAAATTGTCTATTTTATTAATTGATCTTTGAACATGCCGCCCACCAAGACCATTTAGTGACGAAATGGTCTTCACAATCAAATGTTGGACTCCGCCCACCATGGCAATATAAATGTACTACATTACATTTGTACTTATCAATGAGCGAATGACAATATCCTAAATAAACTTAACTTAATGACAACTAAATTAGCATTGATTTGGTTACAAATACAGAAAACCTTAACTAATACTTATTATCTAATTACAAATAATTCTAACTTAGTAATAACAGTCACTCATTAGCAGGTAAAATACATAGTTTGGACGTAGGTCGTTTGATGATTGACGACTTGGTGCGTAATGTAACCACACGAGTAATTTGATCTTGCCCTGGGTGTTTTCTAGTATTCGACCTAACAACCATCGACTAGGTGGTAAGTCGTCTTCCTTAATTAGTACTATATCTCCTATGTTTGGTTCTGGGACTTTGTTAGTCCATTTATATCTGTGTAAGAGATTTGTTAAATATTCATTACTCCAACGTCGCCAAAAGCTTTGATACATTTTTGAAGTAACTGCCATCTACTAAGTGAATTGACTTCGAACTTTCATAATTAGGATCAGGCACTGCAACTAATGGTTCGCCTATTAGAAAATGTCCTGGTGTTAATGGAAGAGGTTCAATCACGTCGGTGTTGTCCATGACCGTTATTGGTCTAGAGTTTAAACAAGCTTCTATTTGGTTAAGCAGTGTGGTCATTTCTTCAAACGTGAGCATTGAATCACCAATAACTCGCTTGAGGTGAAATTTTGTCGATTTTATGCCCGCTTCCCAAAGACCTCCAAAGTTGGGCGCGTGAGGCGGGATAAAGTGCCATTCTGTGCCATGGGTTGCTAATTCCGCAGCAGCCGACTTGTGAGCTGCCTTAACTAATTGTTTAAGTTCCTTGGAGGCACCTACGAACGTTGTGCCATTATCACTCCATAAATGGGAACAATGACCGCGCCTGGACACGAACCTTCTGAAGGCTGCTAAAAATGCTTGAGTACTCATGTCGCTAACTAATTCTAAGTGTATAGCACGTGTGGACATACATACAAATAGACAAATATAACCTTTGTAGGAATGATTTCCTCTTCCTTTACTTGTTCTTATATTGATGGGTCCCGCGTAGTCTACTCCGCTGTTACTAAATGCTCTAGCTGGAGTACAACGAACTGATGGTAAAGATCCCATAAACTGCGTTCGAATTTTTGCATTTTGTCGGACACACTTTACACACTTATTTATGTGTTGCTTGACAATACTTTTTGCTTTTATAATCCAATAAGCTGTCCTTAAATAATTTAATGGTTAGTTGAATACCTCCATGTAACGTAGCCTTATGCGCATCTGCCACTATCAAATTTGTCAAATGTGAGTTGTGAGGTAAAATTATAGGGTGTTTCGTTTGTTCATCTAATTGTGACTTTTCTAACCTTCCTGTAGCTCTGATTAATCCTTTTCATCGAGATAGGGACCTAATGCACTTATCTTGCTTCCTTTTAACTTGAACTCTTTATTGTTCTTTTGCAGTTGCGTATATTCTTCCCAAAATTCCTGCTTCTGAACTTTTTGTATGCAACACAATAACGCTTCGTCTATCTCGGTTTTGCTTAAGTCTAATTTATTGTATTCTTTTCTTTATAAAACCGTCGACAGTATGCTATGACTCGTATCAACCTCTGTAATGATGAATATCGTTGTATAATGCTATCATCTTCAGTTTTATTAAGATGTACCTTTATAGCTTCTTCCAGATCAACTTTTAGATCGTTTGGTCTTTTGTATATTATCATCTTTTCTTTAAGAAGTGAAGGACCTGAAAACCAAAGCGTATTCTCTGGTAACGAGGCCGGTTGAACTCCTCTTGAAGCACAATCTGCAGGATTTTCTTTGGATGACACATGATACCATTGAGACGAGTCTAGTGTTGTTAATATCTCGGAGACTCGATTTGCTACGAAGGTCTTCCATCTACTGGGGTGGCTACTTAGCCATGCAAGAACTACTGTTGAATCAGTCCATGCCCTTATCTTATTCTTCTTTATTCTTAGTATTTCAGCTGCTTCGGCTAACAATTTTGCTAGCAGTACTGCACCACATAGCTCTAAGCGTGGAATGCTAACTTGCTTGATCGGCGCAACTCTTGTTCTGGATGTTAACAATGAGACATGTATCTTGCCATCATCATCTACTATTCTTACATAAATCACAGCAGCATACGCTAATTTTGATGCGTCACAAAATCCATGGAGTTCTATGTCAGCAGTATCTTTCTTTATATGTAACCATCGTGGAATACGAACTTCAGATAATTTTGGTAACTGACTTCGATAATCGTCCCAACTTTCTTTTAAATCTGCTGAAATGGGTTCGTCCCAATCGACACCTGCCAACCATAACTTTTGAATAAAGATTTTTGCAACTATCACACTCGGTGCAATCCATCCCAGTGGGTCATATAACCGGGCGATTGTAGACATAATTGACCTTTTTGTTTCTGGTTCACTCTTCTTGGGTAAATTCACAGAATATCTAAAATTATCTTCGCAACGGTCCCATGTAAGACCTAATATTTTCGTAATGTCGTCTATTTTAATTTCTTTACTGAACTTTTCTGTGTTCTTTTCTATATTGTCTTTCTGCCCATATAACTCTTGTTTATTACTTTGTGTTAGGAAGTATGACAATAATTCTTCATTGTTACTGTTCCATTTTGTAGCTGAAATCCACCTCTTAAAAGTAAATCGTTCATCTCTTTATAAAGTGAGGCTCCTTCCTTAGTGTCAAAACATCCAGTCATTAAGTCATCCATGTAGAATGATTCTTTTTACTTGTGGTGCGGCTATTGGGTAATCCTTTGCTTCATCATCACTTAATTGTTGTGAATGCCCCAACCCGCTAAGTAAGGTGCTGAAGCGGTACCAAATGTGACTGTCATTAATTCAAATTCCTTAATTTTATCTTCAGGATTATCGCGCCACACAATGCGTTGAAATTTAGCATCTTGTTCTGCTATCCGAACTTGACGATACATTTTGACAATGTCCGCCACCATAACAATTGGATAGATTCTCCATCGAAAAACTAAATGTCTTAAATCTGGCTGCAATTTAGGACCTACCATTAAACAATCGTTTAATGAAACCCTCGCTTATTCTTGCTGGAAGCATTAAATACTACTCGAACCTTTGAGGTTGATTTATCCATTCGTACAACAGCATGATGGGGTAAATATACTGCTTCGTGTGCCTTTTCGTCCTTTTCTTCAACTGTTCGCATGTGCCCTAGTTGTAAATATTCGTTAATCACTTCCTTATAACTGGCCTTGAGTTCCAAGTCTTTCGAGAGTCTTTTTTCCAATGATTTGAACTTAGCTATTGCTATCTCCAATGATCCATTGTTTTGACATTGGGCAAAATCTTCTCGGAAGGGTAAATTTACAATATATCGCCCTTCCGGTGTTCTATTTGTTGTCCTTTTGAAAATCTCTTCACAGGCTTGTTCTTCTTCTGACCATGTTGATCTTGGTAATTGTTCCTCTAATTCCCAAAATTTCTTTAAAATGTCTTCTTCTGCTCTAGTATGCAATACTGAAATAACGTTCGAATTTTCTTTATCTTCGCTTGACCTCTCATTGACAGTGCCTGATATTATCCATCCGAGCTTCGTACTTTGAGCAATAAAGTTTCCGTTTGGACTCCTCTTCATGCCTTCTTTTAGTATGTGGCTGTACACATTGGCTCCAAACAACATATCAATTTTGTTCGGAATGTTGAACTCGGATCTGCCAAATATAAACCATTTATTTCTATCCAATCAAATGGCTCTAATTTCCTTTCAGGCAGACATGACGTAATATTTTTCAACACGTAGGCTTCAATTTGCAGTTCAAAGTTTATGTCGACTCTTGATCTTATTGTGATTGTAACCATGTATCTCGATTTCATACAGTGTTCTCCTCCCAAACCCGTAATAATACCATTTGCATGTTTTTTCTTTTGACGTAATAAATTGAACTCTGCTGCTTCCGTTATAAAACAAGCTTGTGACCCTTGATCAACCAAAGCTCTTAGTGTTGAATGATTTCCTAATCCTGACTCGGCATGCACTAACGCTGTGGCTAATAAAACTTGTCTGGGCCTGAAGGTCTTGCGAGTCGCATAGCACGAAACTATTGGAGACTTTACTGTATCAGATTCATTTTTCTTTGCTCTGATGTATCAGTTGGTGAATGCAGTAGAGAATGGTGCCTTTTGTTACATATTTTACAACGAGCTGGGTTTCTACAGGTGTATGCACTGTGATTACTGCCCAAACAATTAAAACATATAGATTTTTTACTGACGAAATCGCGTCGTACTGCATAATCCTCGTTTGCAAACTTTTACAAAAGCAAAGTTTGTGCTTGTCATTGCAGAATTCGCATAACCTATTTGTGGCTATTAATACTTTCGTATGTGGACGGTTGTAGTCAGCAGTTGCATGTTGCGTTTGTACTTTCTTAAATTCTATATTTTCGAATGCACGAAAACGACTTTCCATAAATTCTTTTAACTGATCTAATGTAGGTAAATCGTTCGATTGATCATCAGCGGTTTTCAGTTCCCATTGCTTACGCGTTTCAGTATCTAACTTAAACGATATTAGGTGAATGATCATGATATCCCATGTGGTTACATCAACACCAATATTTTTTAATGCGTCCAAACAGTCATTGGTGGTGTCTAATAAATCTTTTATAGCAGACGCCGATTCAGCATTCATTCGCTTTTGGCTGAATAACCGTTTGAGAATGCAATTGGCTAAATATTTTTTGTTGTTATAACGCTTTTCTAATAACGACCAACAACGACTGTAATTGGCGCTCGTAACAGGAGTGTTTCTTAAAAGCTTTTCTGCTTCGCCTACTAAATGCGTTTTAAATAGTGTAACTTTTGTACATCATCTAAACTATTATCATTGTGTACTAATGAAGTAAATAAATCACGAAATGTTGTCCATTCAGAATAATTACCAGAAAAGGTTGGAATCTTAATTTTCGATAACTTTGCTGCTGAATTTGTGTTCGACTGATTGCCTTTATTATTGTTACTGGTTGGTTGTTCCACCTTTTCTGATAAATTGGATGCTAACAAAGACTTATAAATAAAGTAATTTTCCTCACAATTTTCATAAATGTTTTGCGTAACATAAATTGACTTTTCTATTTCTTCTAATTTCGAGTTTTCATACAATTTGAGGTTATTTGCTTTAAAAGTTTGCCAGTCTATTTCTAAATTGTTAATTCTTGTTTCTACGTATTCTTTTGTGATACGATCTTTAGGACTCTTTTGAAATTAATTAAACCTCTATTAATAGAATTATGTATGTTAACTTGTGCATTGACGAGCCCTTGCATTGTTACAACTATTAAATTAACTACTTAATTAACAAATAAATAAAATAATAAATATTAATAAATACTGCTCTGCTCTGCTCGGTTGCTTGTACTTGATGGCTCCAATGAAGTTGCTGGACCCGCTGCTGCACGTAGCGCTGCGACCCGCAACGTATGGTGACTGGTGAACTGACAGTAGAGGACACTGAACTTTGCTTTGTAGAAGTCACTGAACTTTGCTTGGTAAACTAAACTTTGCTTGGTAGAGGTCACTGAACTTTTGCTTGGTAGACGTCACTGAACTTTTGCTTGGTAGACGTCACTGAACTTTTGCTTGGTAGACGTCACTGAACTTTTGCTTGGTAGAGGTCACTGAACTTTTGCTTGGTAGAGGTCACTGAACTTTTGCTTGGTAGAGGTCACTGAACTTTTGCTTGGTAGAGGTCACTGAACTTTTGCTTGGTAGAGGTCACTAAACTTTGTATCGTAGAAGTCCCTGACCTTTTACTTGATAGAGGTCACTGAACTCTATCCGGCTCGAAGGACAATGTTTGGGGTGCTCTGGTGTAGTGTGTGTGCTAAGAGTCCGGGTTCACACAATAAAGACACTCCTTCACATAAAACTAATATTTATTATTAGCACTAGTAACACTACAGTCTACAGTTTATAATTACTAAGAAGTTGCACTTGTTTACCTCTATACCTTACTCGCTCTGATGCACTTATACGCACTGTTCTTCCTTCACTACTCGCTCTGATTTACATGGTTGCTTTGGATTCCCGAACTGACGAGGCATGATTCCCCAACCCTTATACATATGGGTCGGAGAATCTTGACATCGCGATGTACAAAATTAAAGAAATTGTACAGCGCCATCTATTGCCCTAATTTATAACTACCGTACGTCATTACTTATTACAACGCCATCTTTTAGTTTTCGATGGATTAAATTGTCTATTTTATTAATTGATCTTTGAACACACACAATACAAGTACGCCACCGAAGCAGTCAGCGAAGTAGACGCTAGGAATATACAATTTCGTCATTAAATGACTATTTGCTACTCGCAAATTATCTGCCGTTTTAGATAGTTGCTTTTACCTTAGTTTTGATTGGACCCTCATTAGGGGCTTAACTCTTGGTCTGTGAATTTGAAAAACAGTAATTAGCCTAATAAAATTTAAAGCACCGTTCATGTTGCAGCTATGCACAACTATAAGGCTAGGTTTTAAGCAAATGCGCAAGAGTGTAGATGCCATCGCTTCCCCTACTTTTGTCAATCAACATAATGTGGTCTAAATTGTAGAACATTGCATTATTTTATTATTGCTTTGAGTGACGAGACGAGCTTGCCGTTCGCCTGATGGTAACCAATACGACCGCCCATAAATATGAGAATCACCATCCAACACATTGAATTACAAAGTATTGTTTGGCTCTCCGATCGCCATCCTAAAACATGAGGTGTTGAGTCTTATTATATACAGTAGTTAAACTGGCTACAATGTCCTTCAAACTGGAACAAAACAGTAACTACACACATCGCAAATCAACTGATTAAGCTGTCAACAAGACCTAGCAGTACACATTTAATTCTTTAATTCCTTTCGTAAATAATGTTTGTCCATTCCACATTATTACCAAGTTGCATCTCGCACATTAACGACTATTAACCGAGTGTCAATTTGACAAAACGACTTCAGCTGACGCGGTAACTTGACACCGAGCGATGAGCTCAATGCCCTTACAAGTGATGCCTTGTGTGTTATATACAGAAAGATGTATATTTTGAGATCTTTATGAATTAAGCTTAAAGTCCCCCTTTACGTAATTTTTCTAAAACAATTTGATTTAGCTGCACTTGTTTTAAGAGCTACTCCCATAGAAACTATTGGGCATAGCATAACGTTGCTTAACATGTTTGGTGCATGTTGCACGTAATTTCTTATCTATGCTCGTCTTTTGCCTTTACCCATATGCAATGTAGAGTCATAGTAAGATATAATATTTTTTTTTCTTACGTAATCGACTTGGCTTTGTTTTTATTACTGCCCCATATATAATACCTCTACTGGGGATTCACCAAGAATATCCCACTCAAAATTTTACTCAGCACCCACCGCTCTCCGGAACATATACCATAGGCCAAGAAGGTAACTATTAGCTATGATACACAATAAGTCATGCTTTACGATGATTTTGTTAGATGATAGTACCAGCTCGGCCGGAGTTCTTAGTATGAGTAGAGTCATGACAAAGAGCCACTTTACTAAACAAACACACTTCACGCCTATCACCGAAAGCGTAGGCAGACAACCACATCGGGCAAAAATCGACTCCGGGCTGATACTCAGCAATAAAACCAAATATCACTGCCCGATCTGGGATTCGAACTCGGGACCTTAAACCGGTGTCGTATTGCACACATATAACTACACTACCAGAGCCACTTAGTATGATGTCTACAACAGCATTTAACTACAAATTTCCTCACAAAAAGGTAACCAATTAGGTATCACTATCACTGAAGAGAAGCAATTACTGTTTCTTCGTATTAAAATTCACGATGTAGAGATAGTTAACACAATGCATGGACGATGCGGGGTTCGGGACGGGTCGTGTAATTATGCTCACTAACAGCGAGTTAATTGAGGTCAAATTCATTTGGCGCCAGCCTTAAAATAAACACTTTATTGAGATTGGGGGGTCAATATGATGAACGTGTTCATTTTTACGACTTTATACCATCGTTGCAATTTCAATTGTGGAGTAAAGTTGAGGACTGCCTTGATAGCTTAATTATGTTACCATACGACTGCAGTGTTGAGGTTTCATGTTTGATACTCGGGTCTGGTAGAGTGATGTTGAGTTTTTCTACTCAGTATCGGCCGAGAGTCTTCAATTTGTAGCCGTTATGGCGATAGGTTTGCTCTTTCCCATATCATGAGACAGAATACAAGGTGATAATTGGGTACACCAGTTGCGCCTCTGCCCTATATCTTCTATCCCTATGATTGCGGAAAATCTAACTTTTGTACAGGATTGCATGGCTTAGCTTTTAATCCAGAAATCCAGGATCTCAAATCCCAAAATACTCAATATAAGTACCAAGTTATGCAAATGTTATTTCACCACGCTGGCCTAGAGCGTATTGGACTTTACACACCCTCAAAATACTTAAAAAGAACTTTTCAGATGTGCAGGTTTCCTCACGATGTTTTCCTTATTTATTACTAGAAGCGATAATTCACAAAGAAAACACACATCATTTTAAGAAATTCAGAGATGTGTGCAGTGGCTTTTGATCTTGCAGACAATCTTCTCGGCAGTCCATTCCACTCCAAACTAGGCTATCGCCGCCATATAGTAAATTATAAAATGAAAAACATATTTCACAAGCGATGTACCTATAATCCATTAAAACACGAAGGAATTTAAATCCCTCAAAATATGGAATTAATTTTGAAATAAACTACCGAGATTAGAACCGAGATGTTACTAACGAAGCACTTACACCCACAGGCCAATGTTTTTGTATAAATAAGTAATCAGTTAAGAACCTTGCAGTCATCCCACTGACATAATAAATTTGAAAATCTGTGTGGGTGTATGTTTGTAATTAGTAACGCCTTCGCAATTGCATCGATAATCGAATTACGAAATGCCTAATCGATGTTTAGAGTTACATGACATAGTACATGCAAACTTTGATTACGTAAATCCATTTTTTGTTAAAATCAGCCATAATGGCTCACATAAGTGTGTCGCGTTCAGGCACCTGCCTGTATATTTTCGGCACCAACAGGCCGGCATAATTGCGTCGACTGCCGACGCCAGGTACGAGCACTAGTTATGAAACAATTTACAAAATACTTAAGCCTAATTACGTGCATTACTTCTACGTGCAGGTACGCTCGGACGGGACGCGGACGTGGTTCGGGCGAGGCTCGGAAGCCTGGATAACGACGCGCGTGACGACAATAATATTTCAAATGTGGGAGTGTAATTGGTGGATTAACCTAGTTATAACAATCTTGTAGGTGAGATCTATTGTTTAGATAATATGGGTCAGTATTTACATTTTCGTAATGATTGAATATTATCCGCCTTTCTGAATAAGAGTTGGCAAGCTAACATACAAAACTATCTTATGTACAACTTTCAAATGTTTGTATTCATATCACGTTGTTGCCAAGATAAGTAGCAATTAATTGAAAATGACTGTAAAACTTATACGAAATATGTTACGCAAATACTTGCGATATTAAGAACGAAATTGAAAAGTACTAGATATTTAATCTCAAATAAACTGTTAAGGAAAATTAAGCCTAGTGTCACAGAGTTGTTCAAAACGAATCAAAACATTATTGCATGGCAGCAAAGAAACAGACTTCTACATAAAAATGCATCCGACTTCATTAGCAAAGACATAAAACATAAATCTAGAAAGCTGCTAAGCAGTAAGTAATAAAAGTTAAGGAGACATCACAAAAAGAATGTTGATATAGCTATGGTCTGAAAAAAACTTCGCTTAATTAACGAGTGCGGATTTCTATTCTGATTTAAACTCTAAGAAATCCATTACATTTAGCGCTGGAGATATGCGCAGGCTGGCCATAAACAGCGTTTCTCGTCTACATAGGAAAAATAAATTGTGTTGCAAAACAGCTGGCCTGTACAGTGTAGAGTCCACAACAGTGGAGACTAAATTAAAATTAGTATATTCGTAATTTCTTAACTTTTAGAATATATCGAATGTAAAATAATATGATATCTTTCTAAAAGTGATTTGTTTGATTTTGTTGATATTATTTGTATTTATACTGATAATACGTAGGATGGAATAAGTATGCATTATTTCATTTCATTACGAAATATATGGATACACGTTCAATGAAATATTAAACTGCATTCTGTTAACTAGTTTCTAAGTATGCCAAAACTATAAGAGATATTTCTAGATCCACATTCGAACAACAGATAATTTAAATCGAATCATTTTCAGTTAATTTTAAAAAAATTCTCAAAAAAATTAATTACCCCATAATTTATATTATTTTCAAAAAGTAAGTAAAATTATTTCCTAACAAATACTTCAGCATAAAAATCTCTATATGGTCACACCAAACGCTCTAAAGCAACAAAAATATCCCATCAAAAGCACCTCCAACTACAACCTACTAGCAATATGTCAACTGCCAACTAACGTAACATTAAAATTTGTTTTAAGTAAGTTTTGTAGATTCTCGCGCACCGATAGAATCCGGAAAGGCACGCGGTCTACGGTCGGCAAAAAAGTTGACACTATAGTACTAATTACCTTGCATTTGTATCCCTTTGGATTTAATCAGGAGTCTTGTATAAAAATTCTGGATTGCTTTAATTAGTTGGTTGGTATTTGCGAGTAGATAATGTAATTTCCATCTTGGTGTCATTAGGTTTTATTTCTTTTCTATATTGATTAGACGCTGTGAAGCCAATGTTTTGAATTGGATTTCAATTTACTTTATATAAAGATAATAATAATATCAGCCCTGTATTATATACTGTTCCACTGTTGGGCACGAGCCTCCTCTACTACTGAGAGGTATTAGGCCTTAGTCCACCACGCTGGCTCGACTAGTGCGGGTTGATAAACTTCACACACCCTCGAACTTCCTATAGAGAACTTCTCAGGTGTGCAGGTTTCATCACGATGTTTTCCTTCACCGTTAAAGCAAGTGATAATTCACAAAGAATACACACCTATTTTTTAGAAAAGTCAGAGGTGTGTATAAAGATACTTTTACTAAAATACGCGAGATCGGCATGGTGTATCTTTAAAAAGCCTCTCTCGACTCCTTCAAGAATATAGATGTGATCTTATAACATGAAATAATAATACACAAATCATATCTTACAAACTAAATATCCAACTCTACATTCCAACAGCCTACAGTGATTCTATACAAGGCTATTCTGAAATCTTATCTGCATTGCTGACGGTCCCGCCTTGTCCGCGCCGCAATCAAGATCCCTGTTCACCCAATTGACTTATGAGGACTCGCGTGTCCGCCTGGAATGCGGCTACTTGACACCACTCTGTCTGCTCTCTGGTATTGCTAATAATCAGAGATAACTTGATCTGTGCTTTGTCTCTTTCTTTTTCTAGTAACGTAAGAAAGTGATAATGGTAAGAACATCGATTCATTATTTTTTTCTAAGGCACTTTGCGTGTTGATCTCATTGTGTATTGTAGAGTCCGATATTATATATTGTTACTTTTGCTCGCGACTTCGCTCGCGTGAAGGAATGTTCGGGGATAAAAGTCCCGATATATATTTTCCTGAGATAGGAAGTTTAACCTTCCCAGGGTCTTAAACTATCTCCATACCAAATTTCATAAAAATCCGTTCAGTATATTTTGAGAAAATCGATAACATACAGACAGACAGAAAAGGGGACTTTGTTTTATAATATGTCGACGGTCCCTACGTAAAGTATGGAATCTGCAAAATTGCATTTTGCAGATGCAACACTTTACGTAGGAACCGTGGAATAAACATCGCTTGTTTAGTGTTAATTACCATGGCGATAAGCACTTCGATCCTTATTGTCTTAAATAAATGCAGTTCATTTTAATAAAGACCGTTTAAATATCGGCAGTCCCTAAGCAAATGTAGTATACGTATGGACCGTCAATGTATAGATTGGGGAATCATAGAAAACATTTGAAACCGATAATCCATTTTGTTTCTATACAGTATGGTAAAAGTGACCTCCTACATCGGGCGATAGTAAGGGAAATCTAGATAGAATATCGACTGACGAGAGATAATTATGCCGGCCTATTTGAATGCTAGTATGTTAAAGCGTATTTTCCATTCAACATTAAAATAAATGTAAATATACAATGTTGAGATAGGAAATAATTTGTATTTTGATTTGTTAATGTTATCTAAGCGATTGGTTTAATATTAAACAGTCGTGCGCAGGCGCCGAATGGTCACTATGATTACAATTATTGTTTCATGTTGCAGGTATTATTGTGAAGAAAATTAAGGTAAATATTGTGTAGAGTCATTCGAAATTCAGACGTCTCATCACACAAATACAAATTATAAAACAAAGTCCCTTTTCTGTCTGTCTGTATGTTATCGATTTTCTAAAAATGTACTGAACGGATTTTTATGAAATTTGGTATGGAGATAGTTTAAGATGCTGAGAAGGTTATAAGCTACTTTCTATATTGGGAAACTCCTTCACGCGGGCGAAGCCGCAAGCAAAAGCTAGTACTTACTAAAGAAAGGTTTGGTGATCATCAACCTGGACGGATATGATTTGTAATGCATAAGTCAAATGCATTTAATTTAAAATTAGGACATTAATAGATGACTGTCTCGGTGGCGTTGTTGTATTGTGATATGAAGGACGTACTGAGGTCTCGGGTTCAATTCCCTAGTATGATAAATTGGGATTTAGTGCTCAATATAGCCCGGAGTCTAGAATTAACCGATGTGGCGACAGGCTCGCCTCTTATCAAGGGACTGAATAAAGGTGATGAAAAATGAGAGTACTAGTTGCGCTTATACCGATCCTATCGGGAATAACAAGCATGATTGGTAGTAGTATTAGCATTGTTCATTCTAATAGGCTACATGGAAGGTGTTTTTATTGTAAACGAGACGAGCTTGACGTTTGCCTGATGGTAAGCGATACGACCGCCCATAAACAGTAAAAACATCATCCAACACCTTGAATTACAAAGTATTGTTTGCTATTCCACTGCACTCGCCATTCTGAGAGATGAGATGTTTTATTATGTCCAATAATTACACTGGCTACAATGTCCTTCAAACCGGAACATAACAGTGACTACACTGCTGCTTGGCGGCAGAAATAGATATTACGGTGCTACCAGGCGGACTTCCACATAAGAGAGACCTACCACAAGTAATGATTGAATACTGGTTGGTGGCATATAATACGATTTGGTGGTACCAAGTTGTATTCCCGCATACGAGAAATATGTCATATATTATTAACGTTGAGAAGGAACTTCCAAGCGTTCTTCGTAGTATTACGAGTGTATTTTTTACTAATAACAAATTTAAGACAATCGAGTCAGTTAACTGTTGAAAGAGAATATTTACTTTCGCATAAGTAAATTTGAGGAAATCTACTTTTAGGTAGAGTTTTATTCATTTTTTTTTATTATTACTGTGTTAATTAGTTTAAAAAAAAAAACAGAAATCAAATGACAATACGATAATGTTCGACATTACTTAAAGTCTATTTTACTAAAAATAGATTTATAAAAAAATATCGTAATTTATATTAATAGTCAGTAAATTCGCGAACATTATAACAAAGAAACGAACGTTTACAACTGTTTAATTAAGTACAGTACGAAGTAATTTTTCTTCGGGGGCTCGGCGCTAATCCAGGTGTAAGACGCCGCGCGGCGGGGGCAGCACGACAGGCGCGCCCCCTGCCGGCACGCTCCGACCAACGCGCAAATAAAATGCTAATTCACTACTAAATCTGTTTTCATTAAATAAACAGGCACCGTATCATTTTTTCCTTGATCAGCGAGGCCGGTTCCGTTAATTAATTCTCGATCTCATTAATTAACTATTATTAAACATGCAACCTGTTTCGTAAAAGTAGCGTGTGTGCTTCCTGATTGCGGCGCTAGTGGCGCGCGGAAAAAGTGTGAACTACGCTCGCAAAGTTGACAACCCCTTTCACCCAGTGCTGCCACCCCGAAGAGAAAGTTGCCGCGCTTTCTACTTACAAAAAGTTCCGCTATTCCCCGCTAGGTGGCCAACTGGTACCGCGTCCCGAAGCATTCGCGCCGAGCGCTTGCATGTGTGCGTGCGAGAAGAGGATGGCAAATGAAAAATAAAAAAGGAGTAAAATAGACGGCGATATGTGTGTATACTAAGGCGTGGTTACGTGCATGCATGCGATTTTTTTTATCGCAAAAATGGCCGGAACTTTACACTTTTCATGTTAGACCATAAAGTCGCAACTGCAAGGCGAATTTTAAAACTTGAGTCTTATTCCATGGGCGTATGGTCGTAAATCGTAAACATTCATGGTTTGCAAGTGCGTTTGTTCGGCGAAGTATAGCGAAATAATTGGCGTCACCGGCGTCGCGGCGTCCTTAGAAAGAGAGAACGTTACGCTACCGGTGTTACGTTAGAGCAGCGCTCACAGGCGACCGTTAGAATGAAGGGGACGGCGATTTGGCGAGCCGCGCCGTTAGAAAGAGACGTCGCGAAAAAAATGTCCGAAAAAAGCCGTTTTCACGAAAGGTGCGCGCCGATAGAAATTACAGAAACATGGGCGCGGTTTAAAAAATGTCAGGGGCGCCTGCGCCCTCGACAAAAAGCCGGCGCGGAAGTAAAGGGGGAAAGAGACGTTGTTAGTGGGCATTATGTGACGAGTTGCAGTGCCGCGGTGCGCCGCGAGCGGTCGCCACTGACGCGCGCCGGCAAAAACAATAACCGCTAATTATTGCGATTAATGAGCGAATACCGTTTGAGTGCACGCGAGAGCCGCGCCGGGGCCGGTGCCGCTGCCGACCAACACTTCAAAATCAAATTTAGAATGTGCGCGTGTGTTCAAAAATCGATTTGGGTTATTCTGTAAAGAGGTAAATATTTTGGAGTTCGCCGAAGGGCGCCGCGCCACGCTCGGTAGAGCGGTGTTGGCCAGTGTTGTTTGTTCGATACCAACTGCAACGGCGCAGTTTTCCCGCTAAAATGCCAACAACCGTGCCACGGCCAAGCGAGATACAACGATATTGTATAAGTGTACGATATAAAAAACAGTGATTGACCAGTTGTGAAAAATCTGTCATGCAAATAATATATGTATGTAAAACGCGGCCGGTCACTAAGTTGGGTTAGCAAAGATGAGGATAATAATATAAAACGGCGATAAATAATATTTTTATAACAATTATCTCGCACATTGACACCTCCGAAAACGTTTCACGGTATTTATACTACGAATTCATTTTGAACTTGCTAAGTGCCAAAAAGGAGAATGTCAAATATGACATGATTTTGGTAAAATTTGCTCTTATAATTTTTTGTCGATCTTGTAAGAAAATTGTCAAAGATATACCAATTTAACTCTATCCTTGCCACGTATTATTTAAAAATACTGTAACTCACCAAATCATAAAACATAGACCAGGACCAGAATTCTATGTAGTAAATACAACCAAGTCGGCACCTAGTGCGGTGTTATTGTCAATAGTGACAAGTGTATATTTTGGTTATCGCAGTGACATTGTCGCGGGCTATCTCAGTAGATAACGTCAGGTGAAACACCTTATCAACACTGTTTAAAACATCTTGTCACACGTAACACACGATCGGAACAATTCCTACAGACCATTTTGCCGGCATTCGAAAATCGCTTTCAGAAAGGTACTTAAATTCATGTGGTAAGTCATTGCTATAAGTCCTATGATCATTGTAATTCTTTGATTCTATTTGAATTTATCAAGTGAAATAATTCTGTCAGTTGTGCTTCGAGGCATTTTTAACATTTCGGCTTGTTTTTACTCGAAATAATGTTAGTATAGTGTGTTCATTTAGAAATTTAATTAAGAAAATCTAGCATAAAGCTCTTGTTAATTTCACAACTTGTTTAAAAAATTGCATTGTGTCAAAAGTAGGTATCATTTGCGTAAAATAATAAATTATAAACGAAGTATTTGATGTTAATATACTTATTTATTAATACTACTTTTTTATTACAAACAAAAATCCAATGAGAATTCTATTTTAAAAAGTCCACGGGTCTAACCATAAAAATACAAGTTCGTCCAGATATGTTAATTCTAGAAGCACGTGTATGTATTTATTTCATTGGCTCCTAGGTCAACGATCTATTCGACATTATAATTTTCAAATAAAAAAGTAATTTTATTTCGACTGACACAGGTAAATTTTCATCAAATGCAATGTAAACGACACTAAAACATTTTATAAAACTTGATTTCAACTAGTTATTCGTAACGTTGTATACATAAGAACGACAATTTATTACATATAACGAATATATCGCACTGTCCATTAATGCTGCCAGCAAATTGACTCATATCAACTCAATTTAAAATCAATTATATTACTAAGTGAGATTAGTGAACCGTTTCCTGCCAGTGAATAAGCAAAACTTATCGACTTATGTATGTAATTATACAGATAGTGTTTTATTTATCGTATATTGCGTTATGTAATTTCAATATGGCCCTAGCGAGGTGCTATTAAAAATAATCTTTACGTTACGTGTTCTCAATATTTTGTCTCACTAGTAAAACTGTGGTGGATACCTTGATAACTGTATCGCTATGGATAAATAGTATGCAGCGACGTACGATTAAACTCATTTGTAACATCTGGCATCCGAGAAACCAGTGGGACCAGTACGGTGTGATTGTAGCATTAAAAAATAAAAACAAATCTATTTATTACCATTAACAGTAAGTCATAAAACATGTCTGCGTTGTAAATACTAATCCAAACAGACGTATTAATGGACCTGTTTGGTCAACTTTCAAAATGTGCTCATCAACATACTCCACTAATTAAGTTTATAGCGCGGCCGCCGTACTACCAACATCGTTGAAAATCAATGGCCAAAAAATCCAATAAATTAGACGTAACATGAATGTCTACGCACCATGCAACATACCATTAGCATAAATCATTTCAAATATCCAACAACATTGAAAAATATCTGGTTTGTGTATAAAAAAACTAGTTGCATTAATAGTAACGCTAAGTTGGTACTCCTGAATAGACAAACAGAATAGACCTCCATAGCGATTGGCCAATAGAAATTCGTAAATTTAAATTTTGAATCGCGAACGTGGGCCCGCGAGTGGGTGTCCACACTGACATTACCAACTGTGTAAACGATTTTGTCTCAGCGCGACCGTCACAGTGTGTCCATCACATCGCGCCGGGGAGGCTACACGAAAAAGGTCTTTAAACCCGGCACACGAAGCTAGTGTGGAAACCAGTTTGTGATAGTCAGCGGCCAAATTTGCGTGTCACTGAACGTTCACTTAATACGTTTCTCGACTTTATGAATCGTTTAATTCAATATGAACGGTCGCCAATAATCTTTATAGAGATAGGTAAGACGATTTAGGTAAAATTTATTTGCCTGTTGAGTCACTGTGTGTTTTAGGTATTCACGAAACAGTCAACAACCTCTATGTAGCTGGGCGTGGAGTCGGCGACTTTTCGTCTTGTCGCGCGCTCACTGCGACGCCGCTACTGTAAATTGTACTTACTCGTCAACTGTCACCATTTTATTTATTACTGTCATATTCATTTGATTCGTTCAGAGAGATCTTTGAGCTTAATGTGACAAGAAATCAACCCACCAAAATCCATTAGCGCTTGTCATTCAACAATTTGAATGAACAAGACAACCGAGCCGACTGCACGCCACATGTCACGGCATGAAGCATCCCATTACGCTGAAATGAAAGAGAATGAAACAGAGGCTTCTTTATTGAAATTTGAAGGCAGCAGTACTCATCTACGGTTACTCACAAAGTCTGACACTACGCCGCTATTGCATTGCCGAGCGTTTCAAGAGGACACACATGCGTTACGCGGCTCAACTACCGATAATGTTGCGTCCCTATCGCGCGCGCGGTAACACTCGCGCCGTCTCGTTCTACACGCACGATCTGATGTCGGTCGCGGTCCGCTCGTCACATCCCTCGGCTCGTATCACATCCACCCTTGAACACGTTTCGACAATTGTTCTTATTATTACATCTTCAAACTCGCATGTGAGTTGCGCGCGCTCAAGCGGTTTTGGGACTTCTTATGAGAATCCAACATCCAATGACATTGGAATGAAATATTTTCATATTATATACTCTGAAATTGAAGTATTTTAGTGCGGCAATGGTGATTAATATCGACTTTGCGAAGCCAAATAATGAAATAAAATACAAACTTACTTTAATTTTTGACAACATTTAATGGAAAAAACACTAATAATTATAATAATAATATGTGAAAAAATAAGTCGGAGAAGTGACATTCAGTGCTAAAGTGCCGAAGTATAATGGAATTAGGAGATGGCCCGAAGTATTGTGCCAAGCTATAAACTCAAAAAAAGATTTAAAATCTACAACCAAGTTCATCGCCTCATGATTATCATCTTTAAACACGGTGAGTGACTTTTTTAATAAAAAAGTAGTTTTTCCCGTTTTTATATTTGAGTGCCGTCGGGGTTTATACGAAACGCGATAAAAGTAAAAAGGAAACAATTTTATACTTAATATCATTAAATACATTTAATTTTCATTCATAGGAATAAAATATATTTTTAAATCTCCTAGTGTGAACGTTCATCGGTGCCAACCTGACTTTTTGTACGCACTTTTTTGCGGCCAATACCAAAAAACGGGTCGACGTTTTTTATAAAAGTATTAATAGACCGTAAAACAGTTATGTAATAGTTAAATTGTTAGTCAAGCATCATTTTTTAACATGAAAAACGAGCAATGTCCGAAATCTTGTTTTTGTTTCGGGTCTTAGCAAAAAAAAACGATATTCACATTTGAAAAAAAATTAAGTTACCTTTTTTATTGAAAAATAAAAAAACCGTCGAAGCATTAGTACTTACCTAATTGTCGACCCCTTAGCAACAGCACAAGTTAGGTACATACCTAGTGATAAAAAGTCACATGTTTTTATCTTGTTACTACGATTTAACATACCTACATGAGCCCTTATCATACGCGAACAAACATACAAGAAAAAAAGCGAAAAGTAACATCACCGGTTCATACACTATTTTTAGATACGTGCATAATATTTTGAAAGTTGCTATGGATTTTTAAATATCTTTTATTCATTTTTTTTATTTAATAAACTTAAGTGGTATTTTACAACGCATAAATAAATAAGTATAAATATATAAAAAAATACCTACATTATAGTCACAAAAAGGCTGCGATCGCTTCGTGTAAACATCATAATATTAAAATTTTATGTTTTTACTATAAGAAAAATAAAAACTGAATCATAATGAATACCTCGTCATCTTAATGTAGATGAAGGTATTGCAATATTGTAAATCAAAGAGACACATAGGCAGCTGTGAAATAAGATATCGCGGGTTCGATTCTCGCGCTACATTGATGTTTGTGCGATACGCAAATATTCCCTTGGCTGTTGTAAAAGCAATGTTCTCGTGGTCCCCATGTAAAGCATTAGTTATTGAAATAAGACTAGTTCTACCTATATGAATTTTACTATACTTTTAAATTTTAAATATCGAATCATATATATAATCGTTATAAAATACTGAGACGAATAGGTACTTTTAGTAGATACTTACTACTTATTTTAAATGTTTTTATATGTGATTCTTTTTTAAATTTTGTAGTTTGATGAACTTTAGCATATAGCCTATCATTGTTTTAATGTAAGTCATTACAATTTGATAATTATTGATAAGGATTTATTCCTCTTTTGTGATCATTTCCTTTTTTATTTTGTAATGTTAAAAAGTTATTTTTTTGTGAGCTTCGGTTGTTGTTTTTAACTTTACGTAATGAATGTCTCTGTATCCCAATTATGTTTTTAAGAAATAAATTATTGGAGTAACAACAACGAAAATAGTCAAAATAATCTTACCTGAGTATTAATTTTAAATGTGAATACAATATAATACACAGATACTATTGTTGCTTGGATTAATAAAAAAAACTCATTAAAATTAATTTCTACACCCCAGTACATCCTGGAAACAAAAACCTTTTGAATTTATCTTTAAATATCACTGCCGAGAGTAGGAATAATTAAAAAAAAACAACAAACAAAAAATACCAATTCCAATTTCAAACACACCCACAGTTGATTCCTGAAAATAAAAGAAAAAGCTAACACCTACATTCTTTTTTATCTGTGTATAAACATGGCCTCTTACATAATCATATGACCCTAACTATCGACTTCACCTTTCAACTATAACTTGTTTTTGCTAAAAGGTGATATTTCGCTATTAATATATATGTAATGTACACGTTATTTGATGATATAAATGCTAATTTTAAACTGAACGTCATCCGTAACAATGTGTAAATGTGTTAGTCAGGTTTTACGCCTAACA
>NW_023593670.1:0-20942 GCF_014839805.1 Manduca sexta
ATAAAGATTTCTTTGTTATTAGGAGCGACGATTGGGTGACAACGGAGGACCGGCGGTTTTAAATGAATTGCTTGTTGGTCTAGTTTCATTTGGAGCTACTAATATTAAGGAACCTCATGTAGCTGTCCTCAACGAATGTGTCGTACTTTCATAGGTAAAAATTATTTTCATAATAAGCGCTAGATATCAGCAAGTCGCAAGTATCATTTTTAATTTATTTAACAATTGTAACATATGTAGGTATATATAATAAAGTAGGCCAAATAAAAATAATTAAGCATTGCAATGCTAAGCAGCATGCAGCCTACCTTCCGCGCTGCTGTCCACCTCGGGGACTTGTGAAACTGATGCATTTTTATAGACTGCTCGCAACATGGCTATAACTTTTCTGTAAGTACCTACAGGTTTTATACGGCGGGAAAACGAGCAACTAGTGAATGGATTTTTCATGCTCTTTAAAATGAAAAATAATGCTAAGTATTTTATTCTAGCTAAATCTATAAGAAGTTAAAACAATTTTAATAAAACGAAATACTGAGAAAAGGATCTTAATAGACGGATGACAAGATGATACTGGTGATAATGGCCTCTTATGAGGAACGAATGTCTAAAAAATAAAATACTAACTTATTTTTATAATACACTAAATACATATGGTTACGTTTCGACGAAAAGTCTTCGAAATTTTGTAAATCATACTGCGCTGATCAGTAGCTAATTTAAACAGGACTTGAGCCATTTATCTCGTCTTACGGAAGACAGGCAAGATAAATTTATTACCTGCTTGTCACTGAATATGTAGATATACTAGTATCTATACATTTCATCAGTTTTTTTAATTGTATGTAGGATAACAGCAGTCTAACTGAACAAAATTCTATTGTAATGAAAATATTATGTAGGTATTTAATTATTAGTTATAAGGGCCATTGTGCAATGGCCCGACCTACTACTGAGTACGGAAAAGAGCCCCCACAACATAGAGGGCGATTGTACTTACACATCTCTAACTATTTAGTATTATAATTGGATTAACTACGTCAATGTCAACTCAAGTAGTTTACGAATAGCAATTTAGAAATATAATTAACAGATAATTCTTTCAAAAAGTAACAAACTTGAAATTAACGACCTACAAGCTTGTAAATCGAGTAATCAAATACAACTTATAACCACAATAATAACTAATTTTCACAAAAGCCTTAGAACTTAGTTTGTGTGGTTTCTACATCTGTGAAAACTTTCACACTTACATAAGTAAACATATAAAATATACCAAATTCTACACGAACTAATAAAAAAAAAAACAAAATGTCTTCCGCGACCGATATTTTCGAATTAGAACTTTAATTTTAGCTCTGTTGCCAGATGGATATTACTGAACAGTTCGCGTTTGCTGAAGAAATATTGCATTCCGAAACACGACAAAGACGAAGAGATTCAAGACATTCACCATCAGCAGGACGTCGCGTGATCGCTATTAAAAGAATTAAGAGTTCTGTTGTTTTACTTTTTTATTAGTCACCCAATTTTAATCTTTGTCGCCTACACATAATGTCGAAGAATCTGTACAAGTTGTGCTCTATCCACTTCCTGAAGTACCAAACATTGGCGTACACGCTTGGCTTGTGCTTTTTTGCGCATCCGTCACCATGCGACGTTATACCTACTATTAACCTGAAACAAAAAGGAATATTATAGTATAAACTACTTGACTTACTCTCGATTTTATACTAATAAATGACGAACGGACAACCTGCACGCCAGGTAGGCAACATGATTGCCCATTAACAGCCGCAAAACCAACATAACTTTGAATTATAATGCATTGCATGGCAAAGGCATTGCACTCTGCTCGTCACCATAAGACATTACCATACAATATTGAGTCTGTAATTGCACTGATTAGTATGTTCTTCAACCATCATCCCTGGAACTTTAATAAGGAATATCCAACAATAATACATAGTAAGGCTAAATTAGGCGAATCAACGAAGCTAGGTGGTCTTAACAAAAGATGATTGCTTTACAAAGAACATATCCGTCCTGTCATGGAGTACTACTTGCACCTTTGGGCTACGCTACCCACGTACCATTTACTTCCACTTGACTCCTTACAAAGACGTGCCGTTCAAATTGTAAACGATTTCCAAGGTCACGGGCGGTTTGGAACCGTTGAGCATGTGAAGAGACATTGGGCCTCTTTGCGTACTCTATCGGATCTCCCACGGGGAGTTCTAAGAAACTATTTGAGATGACACCGTCATCTCCGTTTTACTACCAGACTACCCGATCTTGGAGAGAAGTTCATCGATTCCACCTGGAAACGCCCTCCGTCTGCATTATACGTTTCCAGAGATATTTTTTTACCACGTCCGTGTTCACTCTGGAATGATCTAACTTCCACGGAGTTTCCTATGGCATTACTGACGTCCATGGCCGACGGTTACCACTTACCATCAGGTGGGCCGTTAACTCGTCTGTCTGGCGAAGGCAATAATAAAAAATAAAAAAAAACAAATAGCTAAATAAATGGAGTTGAAAATTCCCAGTCATAAGTAAAGATCCGTTTTATATCACTGCGTGGTGTAATCGGATTGTACCAACAACACGTGACAGCTTGTCACGCTGACCCATATTCCTTTCACCCCTTCCGCAGCTGTCCACGAGTTCACAATCACGTGCCTTGCCTATAAATCGGTATATTTTCCGCATAAATCATAACTTTCTGTCACCATAGATCTTTTATAATGTAAAATAGTATGCCGTTTATCGTGTCACGATACAATCCTTTATAATTATCAATTTATAGTTAATCCAAGCCTAATTACTAAACCCCAATGCATATCTTGAATGCATTAATTTATAAATCACTGGATGATAACTGATTTTAACATTGGATAAAATAGTTTAGTGCAAACAATTCATTTGCAAAACTGTTGGCCTAAACACAGAAACGCCAATCTAAAGAGCAAGCATTCAATTTCCTTTCGAATGGTACACATCACAATCACTCGACAACTGTTGGAAATTACTAACAACTCTCATTTTGATTCCTGTTAAACTGTTTGCACTTTATTTTTGTTTGCATGGCGAAAGTGTAATTACAATAACTGTAGGTATAGCCTCAGGGGCGATTAAACGGCTATGTTGGGGGCACTGGTGGTAACCTACCACCACCCAGTGTTTAGCCCAGGTTGATAAAAAATATTAGGCAACAGTTGGACTCAGTCTCTAATCTTATATTAGGATTAATTGTATATTATAAGGTTAGAGACTGGGTGCAGCATGTATCCATGTATGTATAACTTATAGGTCTCCTAAATTGACATATTAGTATGTAATACAAATCCTGGAAGCCTTCTTCAGCGCATTAAGGAGATCTTCGAGTTCCTTTGACACCACAAAATCCTGGTTAGCCTATGCAACCGACCCCACGAATCTATTTCCACCTGCCCCTACCCCATTGAAATGTTTGGTTGGCGCAAAACAATTTCTCACGCGTGTTCAAAGAGGTTTTTGCTGTTTTACAACCGGCTGCCTTAATTCCTATTTTTGCAAAAATATTAATTTACAGATAATCAATTTGTAAATAATCCCTGTATTTTATTTGCATAATACGTTACTATGCAGACAGAAAGCCGATGAATGTTTAATTCGCTTTTCATTCATGGTGAATGTGCAAAAAACATCATACAAAAGCTGGCAACCTTGTAATACATATGTACTGATTATACGCGTAATACAGAATATATATTAATATGATAAAGAGTTTGTTTGTTAGTACGCGCTTATCTCAGGAACTAATAAAACAAATTTGATTTTTTTCTCTAATAGGAAGCTACATTACTCCTGAATATTATAGGCTGCTTTTATCCCGGAAAATATTTATCCAAGAAAAGCATTTTCACGCGAGCTTAACCGCATGCAAGTAGTGTAAATATAAAATTAAATAAAAATTCATTCGCTTTTGGGTCCGCTATTTTCACTTTGACCATTGACATTAATATCGGTGCCTCTTTTTACCAGTCTCTAACATAACAAATTCTTACGATTTTAATTACAAGCTCCTGAGCATACACTTCATACTGAATATATTATCATTGCCTCCTCACACCCTTTCCAGAGGACTCCTCCTCCCGAGTCGCCTTTGCAAGTATCCCGTTTACCATCGCCATATAGACAGAACATATCCTTCCCTATCTTCAGGTTGTGAAGTCGGCTGCACTCCTTCGAAGGTACGAACTTCAAGTGCGTCATCATTAGACCTAGATCTGATATCGGCCCTCCGTACTAAAATAGAACAGATAAGTATAATAAAAACGTATGAGTCGGAGATAAGACGGATATTAATATTGCTAAAAATAAATAACAACCTTGGAGCGTATACTCGCAGCCATAAAGCTTTGTACGATGAAAAGTCGGAAGTATTAACTTTGAAAAGATTTATTTAAGATCGTGAATAATTATTAACAATAAGTCAGATGAAAGGAAAAAAGGATTTCTTCTTGTCACAAAAAAAAATTGAATTACTTTTTTGAATACGTACACAGCAATCTTGGAATATAATTTTGTTAGGATAAATAATTGTTGTGACGATTGTTTCTATAAAAACGCGTTTAGTTAAAACAAAAGGTAGACCGCGGTAATTGGTTACTGACAGTTCTACCGATCGGTTGATTGAAATCTTTGTGAAAGTATTTCTGTAGTCGATAACAATTCTTTTTATTTTAATTAAAATCGCTTCAGTTCCTAACAATATTGATTAGTTATGAATACTTTTGTTATATTATACTTTTGTTATGTTAATAGATGCCCCATTACCTGAGTCCAACCCCAACCAGTAACTTTGAAGTTCTTCTCTTTAGGCGACATCCATGCGTCGTTATTCACCAAGATCGCTTTCTTCGCCAGATTCCCCAACTGTATTGGCCCATCGACGAATAATAACGCTATGTCATTGGCAAACTGAGCAGTATTATTGTACTTTCTATGTACCACAAACGTTTTAACATCGTAGATTTTAGCATTGAAATCGTATACATATCTTGACCCTGGAATTAGTAAATATAAGGTGACAGTTGCCTCAGAGAAACATTTTCAGGAAAATAAACAGAGTGATAACTAGTTTCGTAAATCCTTAGGTGATTAACACAAGGCTTACGTTATACGTCGCACCGCCGCCGCAGTACGTGGACTGAAATTTTAATATAACTATGCAAACCGCGAAATAAATTGTTACTTCGCTCTATTTGTGTGTAATCTTTAGGTGTAACTGAAACGTTCTTACAATTTTATTATAAAAATATTATAAACTGGGTGTTGCTCTCAATTACGCCCGCTTTGAAAGCCTATCTTACTATGTAAATCCCTAAATGAATGTCGCGATCCACAGAGCTATCTCTACGACCCTAGCGCCATCTACTTAATTATCATATTAAAAATTCAAATATTTTTCAGGACAGAAAATTATCGGGATAAAAAGTAGCGTATGTGTTAATCAAAGGCATGGTCTTTCCGTATCTCCAAATCCGTTTAGGTGTTTACACGTTTACTTCTAACAAACATCCAAACATTTTTATAAACATGCACATTTATAATTTGAGTATAATTTTTTTATGTAGTTATATACATCGACGTGTATATAACTACATAAAAATATATATATTACATATTTTAATTTATAATTACTTTTTATTTAAGAAATAGGGATAGGAGCAAGCGTGTCTCATGATGGCAAAAGTGTACTCATTAACAATCAGATTATAGGTTGGCATAAATCACCCCATAACGGAATGTCTCTCGCTAGTCATATTTTGTACATAATAAAACCCATTTTTGGAATTTTAAGTCTACGAAATAAATTTTATTTTGGTGTATGAAACCTTGCTTAGACGTCTCTGACGAAAGCTGTGCAAATCTGCAGGTTGTTAGCTCCAGTAACCAATTTACGTCACGACGGAGAGATATTTAATATGTTGGAAGTGGAAATATGAACTGCTAATAAATCAAATCATAATATATATGGAGATAATACTGTTGCGTAAGATATTGCAATTTATGAGTTGAGACGTCAAATATTTATAATTTTATGTCCTGTATCGGGTACTTTAGAGGCATTTTACTCGTTTGCCCAAATAAGGATTTTCTAATTATTGATACAAAAACCCATCAAATTCAATGACAGTTAGTTCTACAAGCCATTACACACAGCTTTGATTATAAAAAGCAATTCCACGAGCGCTGTACACTTTGTATTAAAAAGAGGAAA
Source organism: Manduca sexta (assembly GCF_014839805.1). Taxonomy (NCBI): domain Eukaryota; kingdom Metazoa; phylum Arthropoda; class Insecta; order Lepidoptera; family Sphingidae; genus Manduca; species Manduca sexta. The sequence continues at coordinate 6,272 of NW_023593670.1, forward strand.
CTTTTTTGATTGAACAAGCGCTCAAGGGAAAATGTTGCGTAAATGTAAACGAACGAGGCTTCTCTGAAATAAATATTATATTCTAATTTTATATCTACTATCTTTTGTTTTTAAATTACTGGAACACATTTTGTATATAATATTTAATAGTATTCTTGTGATAAGCGATATAAATATAAATAAATAAATTAATTAACCATTGCATATCATAGAATCTGAGAATATACCTCAAATGCTACGCTAAATAAAAAAAAAAAAGAAAATACCCACTCTCTCGACACCAATCGTCATCGGGAATTTCATTTCGACTTTGTTGTCTGTTCTATTTTGTGTTAACCTCGACGCGAATATTGGTTTAGCTGGTCGTTTTTTTAACAGCAGATTACTTGTATTCTAAAGCGGCAGTCCAACATAAATTGGTTAACGTTAGCAAAGTACAACACAATTTTAAAATATATAAGCAGAAAACCGTCACAGCTTAACTAATGCCACGATAACCGAGAACATAGAATTAATGTATTTTCAAAGGCATAGTTCGTGATTTTCTATATTTGGACCGTCTCAAGAATGTTGTCCTTCGTTGTTCCGTAATTCTTTCTACAGAAATATATCTCTACTAGCCTCAAGGCACCTCTTTATCATTTCTAAGGCTGGCAACGCTTTGATTTGACTGTTGAGATTTTACGCTTAGACTGTTTAGTTTATTGTTAATACAACAATGTAATATATAGTATTATTAAATTTGCGACTGAAGGACATGTATTTTTTTATATGAAATGACTCACTAATAAAATTTACGTCGGTAATTATTTGTTAAAAATAGGCTCACCAGCTTGTACCCGCATTTCATGAATATTTTTATTAACATCGAAACAATGTGCAGCCGTGAGCACCGTCCAGCTATTTATAATGCTGCCAGAACACATAGAGCCATAATTAAATATTTGAACTTGAAAAGGAAAACTTTCTAGTGACACCGGCTCACCGCCCACAATTTTTCCTTCAATGTCTTCTGTCCCTGTTTTTGTAATGTTCAGCACATAGTCGTGACCTTTTGCAACGTAATCGAAAAGAAAAAATATAAAAAGCTGAAAACATTTTAGTCGGCTCTTCATGGTGGTTTATACGAAATTAAAACACGTATAACATAAGCCACGGTCTGATATTGACCAATTAACTTTCAATCTGATTATTTTTATGTTTGCCGTAACTGGCTCATATTAGGACCAGATTAATTGTTTTTTATTCCGTCGAATTCAATTCAGTCGCAGTTGCTTATTGTGACGTAAATAGTATTTTTTTAAATATATTAAGAGGTAAACAATACCTCGAGCATTTCGTTTGATATTAATAAACAGCTTATCATTATTTATCCTATAATACCCTAGTATTCTATCTTATTTTTATAATCCATTCAAAACATCTACGGAAGTAAACAACTTATTTTAAATCTTAAATTATTGCTTATAAAAGTCAATTACAGTACAGATATTTACAAAGAGTATCGCGGATTCATGAAACGAAATTACTTGGCGACGGGTCGTGACGGTACGTCCGCCAAATAAAAATAAAAATGGCCGAATTAAAAACATAACAAAGCTTTACGTACGTAAATACGTTGATTGCATTAACATATTAAATAAATGACGTTGTTACACGTAAAACAGCTGTGTGTGTCGCGAGTTTCTTTATAAGAAAAAAATAATTACATAGAATGAAGTTATAGCATGACTTAATGATCTCGTTGTATCCCTTAAGTGCCGGATATGTAGTGGCTATGAGTATTAAACAAAATTTTAATACTTTGCCGCAGGATTGGTAAATAAATAAAATAAGTTTTTTTTTTAAATAAAATAAATCTAAAACTCTATTGGACGTTAGTGCGGTTACTGAGCGTTTTAATATTAAGATGCTGCGGCCGTTCTACGCATACAGTAAATAAATATTTACCTATTCATATTTTTAATAGCTTGTTTATAGTGGGCGACCATGAAATGATTCACGAGATCTCCCTTTCTGACTCAATTTTATTACCATCACGGGGAATTGAATTGAAGCCATTGATAACTGAATTAACTTTTTCTAATAAAGATTTCAAATGCTACAAAGCGAGTTGACTTAGCTTCTTTACACTCGTTAAGTTTGACAATAGGTCGCTAAGTCCACCGGACGACATTCCGAGTTAACAGTCTACTTGCAGCTCAAAGTTAGCCAGTATTAAGTCGTAAACTGTAAGCCGAGTGCGGCTGCGCCTTAAGTAAGCAATCGGCGGCTGAAATATTTGCCGCCCGCCTTCGCGCATCAGTTGCCTACCGCCTGCCGCGCTGTAAGCGCCGCGCGCGGCCTCTCATTGTACATAACCTAGCTCGTCGCTCTAGCAATAAACACTATCGACATGTATTATTAAACTGATAACGGCTATATACTGCAAACGCTGACGTCACGTACAGAACATATGATAGCGTTATTAAACATATTCGGAACTGAAACATCTAAAATTTTGGCAATCCGACTAGAGCGGCGATATCAAAACAAAGGTGTATATTGATTCGACGTTTGCAGTTGTCTTCGGTATGTATTAAAACATGTTTTTAATTTAGTTTTGTGTCGTATTTTAATGTTGGAAGCAAATTGTGGTAATCGTAAATTATTTTGTAAGTGTGATTTACGATTAAACGCACGTGACTGCAACTGCGCTCATTCCCTTCCAATATAGAGAAAGTTCGTTCATCACGTGTGCATTGTACACATAAATTTGTAAATTAAAAAATTATATTATAATTTACTAATATTATTAATAATACTCCCTTCACAATTTTTTTTCAAAGTGCATTTCCTAACACCTGTATCTTGCGTATATCCGTAAAGTGACAACATTAAATCCCGCTGTATCGTACCAATCACTTGTGAACGTGACAATGAGTTGTTTTGATAAGTGCAGCATTAGCTTGTTAGGTGCCGTGTGGCGTGTCAAAGAGGAAACTGAAACCCCTGCAACTTCACAACGGCACAACTGCAATATGACGACACGTGCTTCACTCACAACTTCACTCGTGCACGTGGTTTCATTGTTTATTTCATATTTGACGTGGAATATGCGCGGTTAAAGAACTGCGAACTGGTTTACTTACTGTAAAATACTAGTAGTAGTCATAATTATTGTAATAAATACTGAGTTACTAACTAGCGTATGTTTAGAATAAAAAGAAATTATGTCTCTGTAATAACCATAGACTTTTTAACATTCTTATCTCAATCGAAGTTTTAAAACAAAAGAACAATGAGTGTTAAAGGATTTAAATCCTTCAACATCACTATGTAGATTATAATTGTAATTTAGCATTTTGAAACAAATTAACTACACAATTTTATCACACGTCGGTTTACATGCTATTAACATTTTATGGCAAGTCTAAAATATCCTGCCACTGCAAGCTAAGTTCAATTTTAAACTGGCAAAGGTTACCAAACAGGCTAACTCACTTCCAAGTTGACTTAGTGACAACTAGCCAGTGGTTATAGGACGAGGGACATTAAGTTTCGTTATTCGACAATACATTTTGTCTATACTGCAGGTAACACCGCGTTAAGTGTCATTTACCATGCCAATACAAAAAAAGTTTTATTATCATAATTTATTTATGGGGCGTGTTAGAAACACTGGCTACCATTTTCTTTTGTCTTTTTAATATCTCTAACTATAACCTATAATTATCGTATATACAAACGTATGTATAGGCAGCCAAAAAAAATAATTCTTGATTAAAATGAACAAAATTATAAAAGAATTTACTTTTGAAATTTGATCTAATATATTTATAAAGACCTAAATCTGTGGGTAATTTAGTCTACAACGTGAATAGGTAAGCTCGAAAAAGGGTAGGACCTGAATCTCAGAGTATACTGGCATGAGATGGCAGTTTAGCTATAATTGCATTACGTACGATCGCTGAGATTTCCGACGTACGCAATTATGTCTATTTCTAAAGATTCCGCCAAGTAACAGTATGTGAGTATATCTCAAAATAAATGTGTTCGCAACGGAATAGTTTTTACGAAATATTGTTACTAATTTTTTGCCTCATGTCTTTTTTTGTTTGTCAAATGAATGAAACTATTTCGTTGCGTACATTTATTTTGAGAAATACTCATGTAACTTACATTAATAATTGTATTGCCGCGTTACTACTTGGCAGACATTGTAACAAGTGTAAGTTGATACATGACATTATATCTTAAATAATGAATGAGAATGGTGAGCGCGCTACAAAGTAAGTGGCAACTATTTATGGGCTGTCAGAGAGTTGCTCAAGCGAGGGCCTGATTCCCCATTTCTTTATACAAAAATGGCCCAACAATTCCATCCATCTGTTAATCCCCATTCCTTTTTTAAATTCACACATGAGTTGAGTCTTTGGCACCGTCAGTGTTGACCATCTACTATCCGAGAAAGTGCTTACTTACCTTTAAATTCAATAGGATTAAGCAGAAATGCAAAAGTGATATCCATACTTATAAACGCCATAAATATGCTTTCGAGAGATACAATGTCTCTCGTTAGCCCATATTATACAACTACATTTAACTAAGGCCTTTGCATGCGACGTTTTTTAAAACGAGCTGGCTACCCTCGCTGACCGCGAGTAGAACTCCCGGCAGACGCACGGCAATCGACAAGTTGAAACCTTTTCACAGAATCCTTGCGTTTGTATTAGTACGAATGGTCAGATACGTCGATATGGACGCGCCGCAACGCGACGCGCGTTTGGTGCGCGTTATATATATAAGCGCGCAATAAACACATACAATCTGCTAATAGGTACGTGCTGATGACGCGCAAGCAACGCGCTCATCAAAAATGCGCATCGTCAGCTTATTTAATAAACTTCGTGTGTAAAGAGCTTAACCATCAGGTCCAGTGTTCTTTATTATGATAAAAATTATTTCTATTTCCAAGTTGAAAGAACTCAAGCCAGCGAATCATTTTCCTCGTTTGTTTATGTCTTATTACGTTCAGCGTACTTAATTTAATTTTGCGCATTAAATGTTTGCAGAGCATGTTGATTGTGATTAATAACGCCTCGCCTTGACCAATGACATGTTTTCCACAACATCTGCGTGCTAATAACAGTTTTATTGCATCTGTATAATTGTTCGTTTTATCGTATAAGATATGAGTAACGTGAACTAGAATGATTTATTAGTCTCTATCGACTTTATCCATATTCGTTCAATGGCACTGTTATAAATATTTATAATAAACGTGTATATTGTTGCTCATAGAGAATGCACAGATGGTTTGCTTTTAAAAGGCCATTGAAATAAAACGGATATTTCAGAAGATAACAGCTCAATATAACAATAAACATCACTAATTAATTATCTACGGCAATGTTTTGTCTGAGATTTAAATTTCTCGTAACTAATATTTATAGAAAGAATACTAAGTAATGGTTATAGACAAGAAGCAAAAGAGTATTTGCTAAAATTCTAGTTTTGCTAAACATACTTACTATTAATTTTTTTTTATTATAAATTTTAACCAAAATATAGAAAGTATTTTATTTATTCTACTGCATTATCTTTACCATTGTTCAATGTTCACACAAAAGCATTTCCGTTGAATGTTTAAATACCACTCATTATATACGTATTCCGATAGAATGGTATCGACCTTTGACACATTAGTCAACTTTCAGTAGGCCGACAAAGAACTGATAGAATGAGAAAATAAAATACGACAAAAAACACTATAGTGGTCATCTTTAAATGGTTTACTTGATATAATTAATTGTGTATGTGCCCATTATAGTAAAAATATATTATACAAACAAGTATTGCCAACTAGCTTTTGCTCGCGGCTTTTTCCGCGTGAAGGAGTTTTCCGGGATAAAATTCCCGCTATTTTTTCCCTGGATAGAAAGTAGCCTTCCCAGGGTCTTAAACTATCTCCATAAAAAAAAAACAGTAATAACTGTTTGATAGATTTTGAGAAAATCGATAACATAGACACATACAGAAAAGGGCATTTTGTTTTATAATATGTAAAATATTAATGCTTACAAATTTAAATGTAACATCAAAATTTCTTACTGATTTGTAAGATAACCGTAATGTCGTATCTACCAAAAATATTCCATGTTGTATTCTGTGATTCGTTTGACCTAGATACAAAATAAACACCCCTTAAAATGAACCACGAAATTATAACATTAATAATAAATAGATCGAACCAACTCTGGATAATCTCAGCTCATGTAACCAGTGATAAAATAACGCCTGTCGACTTCAAGCTTCAGAGTGTTTTCGGCTAAATTATACACTTTGTACATTATAAAGTATGTAGAATAAGAACACACGAGGATTTTGCACCGCCTTCTTTATACACGTTTTCCTACAATTTCGTATAACAAACCGAAAACCATAGCGTAAATTTCATATAATTTAAAAATGTTATTTTGTCGTTGTCTGTTCTGTGTAGCGACGCCCTAAATTTAGATATGTACATTGACAGACAAAGTATGCACGATGAACCAGAAGGAAGCTATCAAGCAGTTAATTGCGTGTTTTATGATGGCTACAGATATTTACTTGATAGATAAATTTCGTCAATGTCAATGGACAAACAATAAACAGATTCAGTTCACATCTTTGTTTACGCAATAGTATACTTTCTTAGTAGGAAAGTACAAGTGGTGAAAGGTAGAGATGCTTCGCCACATGTTTTATTTCTTTTTTAAAAGATTATGGTATCATATTTTTTTTTAACCGAAACATTACAAAAGAGTCTGTAGCTAAAGCCTCGCCCAATTGTTTATATGGAATACAAAATATGTTTACTATGCGACGCGGTAGTTAAGCAAAAAGAGTACAAGAATGTGAGAGAAGTGTTGATAGCAATCTTCAGTTTAATGAGACATTATAACTTAAACATATAGACAGTTCCATAGACTTGCAAATCCAATAGAAGCAGACACGCGGACAATGTTGTTACACGGCGATAATACAGTAACACTGAGCGAGACTCAATCAGCCGCTTATAATCGCGTTACTTGCCACTGCGCGTCTGAACGGTTAGGGCTGCACACGCATCAGAATGTATGTTTTCTACATGTATTATTATAGAACCTACGTAACCCTTGTCTACTTTAATTTAATTCAAGATCTACTTTTTGAATAGTGAAATACGTAGACATCTTTGTGCAGTGTGAAGAAGCATTAAATATATATTTGCTGAACTTTTTTTTATATACACGCTTGTGCAATTGAAATCATAGGTACTTTACCTAGCATATGTTATTTGCGCACAACTAAGACAACAAAAAAAACATATTTTCCCTTGTACATATGTATAATATGTAGCCGTTCGAGATGAGAACAGACAAATATATAATACGCAAATATAAATGATCTGAACGTGCCGTGTTCAGTGAATTTCAACATAATTATTCCATCGGCTTTCATAATAAAATGTGTCCGTTTAATTGCAGCTTTATAAAGTTACCGTAGATTCGACAGACAGCCCTATAAAATTGAGATATTGTGTTTAGTGGCAGCTGTTCAATTGCCTGAATATTGTTTGGATGAACATTGTGTTTTTGCATCAATTTCTACTGGATTGATGGTAAATGGAAAAGATGTAAATATCTTTATTGAAAAGAATGCGCATGATGATCAATACCTTAACTTATTGTGCTGAGTTCGAAACGTGACACTGAGATACATTATAACCCAATTAAATTCCACGTAAATCAATCAAAAGAATAATGACTACAATCAAAGAAATATATAACATTTTCAAATACATAAGGTATGTTTTACAGTCGAAAATCACTTAGCTTTACTCACCTGGATATTGCATCGGCTGTGCATAGAAGCGTCGTTTTTACAACGTTTACAGTTCTCGCTTGAACGTTCTAGCCAACGGCATTTTAGCTTCAACGACAATAAAGCCGTGAATAAATTCGCTTCAGTGACGCTAGCAAGTGAGAAGTTAACAGCAGAAGCAAAGTATGGTCGACTGACCAATCGCCGATCGATCGTTTGAAGTCTGTGAATTTCAATGTCAATTATTTATTTATTATTTATACGTATATTACTATAACAGATACAATATATATGCGATGTTATATAGACAAAGAAGTTAATTATTAATCTTAACAATTGATTTTAATGCATCTATGGGCCATTTCTGTGAATTCCCGCAGGTTGCATATTCTATTTAAGTTCTGGGATATAATGTTACGACAATAAAAGTGTGAGTGAATAAATTCGCTTCAGTGACGCTAGCAGGTTAACATAGGAGAAGGCAAAGTACGGTCGACTGACCAATCACCGATCGAACGTTTGAAGTCTGTGAATTTCAGTGTCAATTATGTCTTGCAAACTATTGTTCGTCGAGAATTTGCTTCGAAAACCATCTTTTAGCAAAGTAGTGTGCGATAGATAGTCTTTTTGAAAATTGAAGCTTTACCCGTAAACTCCATTAATGCATTACGACTCTGTGAAAATAAAATGCTGTTTGTGTATAATTAATAAAATAATCTATATATTAATACGTAAAAAAAAGTTTGAGCCCTGTTTAAGTACATTGAGCGAACAGAGGAGAGTGAGATTTAGTGTAATTATAGTTCAGAAAGAGAAAGAGTGTAAAAAAATATTATGTACTCATATAATATACGTTACAAATATATTGGATTGGACGAGTGAATATCGACCATTGGACTAGTATTTTATATTATAATAATATATTTAGCATTGGCTACTAATAATTATAAAAGTAATTGTAGCAATCAGCAATTCCAAGTTATATAACTAAGCAACTGGGTACTAACTAATAAACAAAATAATTATTACACATTCAAGATATAAATAACTAATTACCTGGGCGTCGGAGCTACACTCCAGTGACGCTGCTAACAAAGTTTTGTAGCGCTCGTGTTACTGCTAGATATCGTTAGTCGTGTCATTCCTTTTTATCAGTACGACTATAGTCTAATATATAACATGGAAAATAAAATATTACGTATAAATAAATAAAGTTCTATCTAAACCGTTTGAATCTAAATAGCAATTATTGCATACTAGCTGACCCGACAGACATTGTCCTGTCTTAACTATAGATTTGCAGCACGCATTCTGTCAATGGCTGACAGTTATTTCAAACAATTGACAGTTATATAAAATTAATATTTTTGTTAAGTTTTCTTAAATTTTCTAATTTTCCCCGCAGTTTTTTGAATTTTTTCTTTCATAAAAACCTTCTGCTGACAATAACAAATACAACAAAAAAAAAATAGTGAAATCGGTCCAGCCGTCCACGCATGATGGCGTGACCAAGGGAAATAGGGATTAATTTTTATATATGTCGGAGAAGCATTATTCCTGTCGACATCATCATTAGTGGGTGCAGACTAGTGGGCGTCATCAGGGTAAAATGCGAGTACAAAACACAATGATCATAGATATTTTTATATTTGAATTTAAATTTAACAATATTTGTCACTTTACAATAATGACGATAGAAAAGTAGACAATTAGACCGAGCAGCGGGTTCAGGGCTCCGATCTTACTTTAACCAACAAATATTCTCAACGATCCAACTCGATCAGTCACTATCATGAATCCTCCAACGAATGTAAAAAGCACTCATGGCCTACCTGAATAGTAAAGATGGCGCCTCGACCCCGCTCGAGGCACGTACCTGTACTCTGATTGGTCGTTTCGTAAAGTATAATTTTTAAATAAACTTTTATTACATTATGGCTAAGGCGTAAGGTTTTAAGTAATAGAAAATGTAACAAATCAAATAAAATTAGATTAACAATTATTGTGCTTTATGCACACAAACAACAATCAACATAGCTTCCTCCGACATATATATATAGATAAAATTAAAACAATGCAACTTTTCCTAGTTGGTATTTCATATTGGAACTACTTTGATTTGCTTATTCACCATTAGGTTAAAGGTTAATTGAAGTAATACGATCGTAAATGTCAAGGTCTTTCGTATAAAACTTCTGAGAGGACTCCTTAATCCGCTTCTTCTAAGTATTTCATGTTTATCAACATAATGTTTTTGGTCTATGCTTTTTAACTAGGTACAACAAGACTTAATTAGAATGTAGACAACATTTAAAATTGAATAGATGACAAAAACAACAATATAATATTGACAAAAACTAATTTATAAACCAATTTTTCGTTATAATATTAGTCCCTAATAAATATTCATACCGTCCCGTCTGTCGGCTAGAGATTTCCTTATTCATCGTCGAAAATAAGGGCGTGGCATTACAATGCGTGACGAAATGTCTGCTCTAATGCGTAAAATCTGATTGATTATAATTCCTTAAATTCAAATATGATATTACTTACACTTAGATATAGAAAACGTTTTAATAAAGTAGTTTTTTTTAAATTCGGAATACATACTGACCAGGAGAATAAAAAACCACACCATGTTGAGGTAGAATATAAAAATAATTTCTTGTACTTAAACAACGTGAAAAATAAACGACTGTAAAACAAAAAAACGAAATTGGCGTCTCCGAAGCAAGTATTTATTTTCTGCTCAAGCTATAATTAAACTCACACGGAACAGAATCGATAAACCCTTCAAAGCTCACATCCTGAAAGTAGAAAGATATTTGGTATTCGTTTTTTACACTACGCCCCGAGCCGCTTTTATGTCACCCGTGTCAAATAAAATACGCAATACAATCAACATATTTGAATATTGTTGCATTTTTAGCCGTTGTATAAAATGTTCTATTATTTTATTCATAGGTACCTATGTAAGTTATACATAATATTATGAACTATATTGTAAAATGCTCAGGAGGATTCTGTAACAATAATCACAATCAATTGGAATTACTTTATTATAGCACACTTCTAGTTTCTTCTTTGCCGAGAGTTCCTATTCGAATAGCCACCTGTATCACAGACTATCGATTTCGACATCGACAACTGTTGAAATCAACTAGTGATGCGTCAGACAAGTCATATCAATGATAAAATATCGACTGACGATGTGATATTAACACTTAAACGTAACATTATATATGAATGGGTATTTTTAACAGTAAGTACAAAAAACATATAAAATCTATTTAATGTATCCAAAAGTAACTTAATATCTATGGTAAAAAGGCATAAAATCTTTGTATTCTGATACAAAGCAGCCCATTAAAATCGTAACATAATATCATTATGTCCTGTTATATTAGTATGAGTATCAATTTATTTTATAACATTTGAAAATATTTTCGCTCTTCAATATGATGAGACGCTTTATGCCTGGCGTATGATATAAGATAACCATACAAATATATTTTATAAATATATTATCTTAAATCCTTTATTCAAGCTATCTAAAACCCTAAAACCCACGAGACAAAAACGTGTAGGTATGAAAACAAAACTGCTGTAAATTGCAGCTAATCACATCAGAATATTTTTGTTACGTTTTATAAAGAACAAAATTGAGCTGTACCTAATCAAGTGTTTAATTTGCTCTATTTAAATTGACTATACGAAACCTAATTTAGCTGTGGCCAAGCTCGTTTCTGGACCACGGCTGTATTTAAATGAAGTGTGATTAGCAACCAAAACGTTGCATGTTTGCGGTGCGATCAAGTATTTTGTATGCAAACATTTCGTTTTAGTTGAGAGGAATTTCAACAAGAATCTTCGGCAGGATTTTTGTACTAATTCCTGGGAATTAGGTAGGCTTTTAACAAATTAAACCCAAATATATATCAATTTTGATCGTATTATTTACTTAAGTACACATTTTTATTTTTTAACCTCATATTAGTAATAAATAAATGTCCTAGACCCAAAAATAAACTTTAATCATCATAAAATAAAAATCTGGGAACATTAACTATCCTGTGAAAAGGTAATCTCGCAATTTTGACAGTCTGTTATATAAGTATATTTACAATATCTTTCGCTAACGGAAGCACAACGAGCTTAAAAACAATATTGGAAGCGCTTCAATATCCGAGTGCATTGCATAAAGAACCCCAACCCGAAACAGAATGACTAAAAAGAAATGCATTTCATTCTCCGTAAAAGATTTAAGACAAAGAACACTTTTCTTTGGATTCGGTGCATCACGGCGCTTGCTTGTTTTAGACAAATTGAACTAACTTGTTTACATTTGTGTGCTCGAATGGAGTTTTATTCAAGAGAACGATATAGATTTTACAGTTGGTTTAATTGTATCTTACATTTGCACACAAAAACTGTTTTTATGAGGCCATAGTTCCCAACACACAAATAATCAAAACGATGACTAAAACACCAAAAATACAAACCAACACACATTACGCATTTATCTCCGAAGGGGTATAGATGCCCAACCAGGGCATTCTCTTTTCGCCAAGTATGTTTCGTCCCATGATGTGGTAGGGGAAGAGCCTATCGCTATATCGGGCACAAATTCCCGACTCCGGGCTGATACTGAACAGAAAAACCCAAATATCATTTTGCGCGACTTCGAACCCGGGATTTCAAAGCGCTGGCGTACCTCGCATGCTATACAACTACGCCACCGAGGCAGTCACCCACTTTTTTCGTGTAATGGCTGTGAAGTTGAAATATCAGATTTAAATATCCAAAACCTTTTCGATGTTTCATACCGTATGACGACCCGCATTAACCTTCTGAATTATTTGTAATAAAATATAAACTCAATTTACGCCGAAGCGACATTACGATCAAGACATAACACGTTCGAAAATAAAACGAAAGGTTAAAACATCTGCTCTCCATATTGTTTGAAATGAACGTTATTTATGAAGTTTGCACAACATACATAAGTTAAGTTTACATTACATACAACGTCGGCAAACCAGGAATCACTAAGTGTTAAACTTACTAGTACTTCTAAAATAGTCAAAGCTAGTATTTATATATATGCATAAATGCAGCAGGCAAATTGTTCTAATGATAATTACATTTAACATAAATTACAAAAGGGTAACCAACAGGAATCGGGTTATATGAATCCTTCGCGATTGAAATACAGTAATACGTAATAATAAATGTTAGATATCTGACATTCTTAGTAAAGGGCAAGGCAGGTCAAAAATACCCTGAGTCGGCGGAAATGCATGAAAAGATTGATGAAGGTGGAGGAAGCGAGAGAAGTATGCCAGAATCGTGCTAACTGGCAATCCATAATCTTTGCCTACCCCTCTGGGATAGAGGCGTGATACTTTTTATGTTTGTATTTTTTGTATTGTTAAGTAGGTATTTTATATAATGAATTTAGTACAAATCAACAATTTCATTTTACATAATATTTTGTGGTATGTATGAAATAATAAAAATAATATAAATAGCGAACCATACCGGCTCCCTAATAACAGTAATTAATTATCTTTAGCCAGATAACTTTGACAGTCCGATCGCTACCAAACGTCACAAATTCACTCGTTAGGCAAATCTGTAGATAAATTAACCTAAAAAAAACATTGATGTCGCTCTAATCTTTGGAGTCCATAGGGAACACACATGTAGACATTTATTTTAATATGTATAAATGTATAGATTAGTGTCAGATTTTATCAAATGTTCTAAATTACGGCCAAAAATATCATAACCAAACTCACTTCTTTTTTTATATATTATATCTAAATTTTATGATTATTTTTGGCATTATCGCGTTATCGTATAACTGAATTCTTTAGATGTTCTGAATAATATAATAATACAATTATCTATGCTATACTAAAGCCCTCATGAGTCAGTGTCATTGAAGATTACATTAGCAGATCAAAGATATATTTGTCTATCTATAGTCTATAAATATAATAAAATCGTAAACTTCCATGTCTGTTCATAAATTTTTGCAAAAAATTAACTGCAATGAGAAATAATAGAACGTTAAAACAAAAATTTTTGTAATTTTTGTTTTTAGGTGGTTGCAGTATTACGCAGAAGCCACTCATTGGTTTAAAAAGTACTAACTGGTAAATATGAAGTTTTATTCAGATTAATATTTAGTGTTTCTTTCACCAGAATTGAACTACAGAATCAATTTTAATTTTAACATCGCCGCGTCACAGGTATTCTGTGTTACGTGGCGGTGTTTTGTGAACGTGAGAATGGGATAGTGGAATCCACGGCTTAGCAAATGCAGGGACAAGAAAAAAGGTGGGAGGGAATATTTTGGACAGGGATACGTACCCTCTTTACGATGAACGATGAAGAGAAGGAGAGGAAATATTCGCGGACCTTTAGAGGCTTCAATGTGAATTACCAACCATGTAGTATACACACTTTACAGAGTGTCTAGGGCCGCGACAAATGTCCTTCAATTCAAATCCATGCATTGGATGTGAATACCGCGCGACTGGAATTGCCGTTGAAGGGTAGGTCTAAAACTTGCAAAATGTAGTTTTACGCGGCCGAAGCTACGGGCAAAAGTATTATAAATATTTAACACTCCTATGTACTACGGAGAGCAAATGCAACGTGTCTTATGTAACAACACTCACGTTTTTGATATACGCATATACCTAATGGGATTATCTTAATCATTTGAACGAAAAATCTAAAGTCGAGATTACACATTTACTCATTATATTTAAGTAAATCATAATTTATCTATATGCTATTCGCTTTTCTAAAACGGTGGAAATGTGTTTACTAC